>NC_068985.1:38724434-38729141 GCF_001194135.2 Octopus bimaculoides
ATATATAATTTTTATCTTACTAAAATTGACTTGAAAGCATGGTACAGAATATAGATTGGTAAATGTTTTTATTTTTCATTCCCTTTCGAAATTATCCCTACTTTTGTGGTATGTAGTCTTTTGCTGCTATTTCTAGCGGGTTAGATGTCCTATTACAGGCATATATATATATATATATATATATATACAGACACATACACATACATGTGGAGGTGCATGGCTCAGTGGTTAAGGTGTTGTACTCAAGATTGCGAGATCGTTGGTTCAATTCCCAGACCGGGCGTTGTGCTGTGTTCTTGAGCAAAGCACTTCATTTCACGTTGCTCTGCAATCGTCATTTGACATGCTGCACTCGTTGCACCTGTACAGGTAAGGTCGTTTTGATGGAGGAATTGAGCTTATGTGTACACAAGCATTTGATCACTATAAACAAATAAATTGTGTGGTTATTCGGTAAATAATTGTCCAACCCTCATACGTCGTCTAACGACGGGAGAGTCCATCATATATATATATATATATTAATAATGGACAGAGAGAGAGAGAGAGTTCAATTTTACAGAAAGCAAATGACGAAGACAGTTGTAGGAACAAAAAGCAGGTATATTAGTTTAACGCTCGGGAAGAATGGAAGAGTCTTTTAATTTTCGAGCCTACGCTCTTCTACAGAAAGGATTAAGAGGCAAACGGAGAGTGAATTAAAAAAAAAAAAACGGAGAAAAAAAAATGCGTAGAAATTAATGGTTCAACATGATGAATATATACATCTATACTTATCTATCTATCTAGACAGATAGATAGAAGCACGATATGTTATCTAATCTTAACCGTCGAACTTGCTGCTTTTTTAATCGAAGCTTCACGTTTCTTTTCAGCAACTCGTCAATCGGCGAAAATGAGAAATCTGAGCGACAACAAGTAGGTGAAAATATTTGGAATTACTTCAAAATATGAACAGTGAACAATGTATCGGAGATTTGATTAAAATGCGACGAAAACGTTAGGGAATGTGTGACACAACAATTTATTTCCCTACGCAGGACTGTTAAGTTCAGTTTTAGTGTGGTAGTTGTTCGATGGTAAAGAACTGGATTGCGAATTGGAGGGAAGACTATAACATGCTCACAATATCACAGATTACCTTTCTATTATTCCTGGGCGTGATTACGTGGATAATTTTACGTTTTTTAGGTTAGAATTTACAATTGTTATAAATTTAGCAGGCTTCTAGAACCTCGTATACTGTGTAAGGCTTTTCTGAAGTCTAAACTATGAAATATTTTGTTATCTAAATTGCAATAAGAGAGCTTTGTATCTTTACAGAAAAATGTCAAATATCTAAGAATAAGAGAACAAAAATACATGCGTTATCCGACATTCTTTTTAAGACGGGATGGTGTAAAATAAAGAAGATTTAGCATATATTTCTAGAAAGCCGAGCGTTCGCGTGGACGGAACGTCTTCAGTAAGAACTGACCATTTAAAATAACCGAATTTGATATGAATTAAGTAAACTGTTCATAATAAAGAAATAAAAACAAAAAACTTGCTGAATATATTCATGAACAATCAAGACAACTACAGCTAAAATTCGTTGAATTCTAATGAGGATCTATAATAATTCTCATGGTGATGTTCTCCTTCCGTTAGTATTGTAATTAGATTTCATTAACAGAATGTATTTAAATAACCTATTAAATTATACAAATTAGTCTATGGAAATCGAAATTAAGTGGGGATGCGAACAGATCTTTTTATCATTTCATTTATATAATTAGACCTTTGCATACAGTTAATTAGATCTATGTTATACGAAAATGAATTTCTTTTGTTACGTTTATATTCTACGCTTCTTCAAAACATATCATCATCTCGTTGTTAGTATATCTTTTTTATCACTCAATATCTTGGTAGCAAATTATTATTATTATTATTATTATTATTATTATTATTATTATTATTATTATTATTATTATTATTATTATATGTTTGACTTTTGCTTTGTATTTGTACAAGTTGGCTCCAAGTCTCACTCAGAGACCTCTAGAGACAAGTTAGAAGTTCATGTTGGTATTATGCCTTGAGTGTCATACATTTGGTTTTGTACATAGTATTGTTCTAGAGAATGTTTAAGAAAACAAGAAAATTATGAGTTTGTTTTAAAATTTGAGATCACATAGACAGTATTTTACGTAGGATATGGGCAGTTCCCATGAGCACTATCTTTTGAATTTCTGCCATGTTGAGGTTTCCTGGTATCTGAGCTAGGTAGCAATCAACCCCTTTTGCTATCATTCCTATGGCACCTATGAAAACAGGTACTGTTTTAGTCTTGAGGTTCCACATTTTGCCAATTTCTACTTCAAGATCTTTATACTTGCTCAGTTTTTGGTAGGTCTTGACAGATACATTTATATCGATTGGGACAGTCATATCAATGAGGAGGCATGATTTTTGTCTGAAGTCTTTCAATATAATGTCTGGCCTATTTGCATCTATCTTTCTGTCAGCTTGAATGGTGAAGTTCCAGAGGATTGAGATGTGATCATTTTCAAACACTGGAGGTATTTTTGTGTTCCAACCAGTTTTTATCGTGAGGCAGGTCCAGGGTTTTGCAAATTACCCAGTGAATATATTGTACAGCTCTATCATATCTGTTGAGATACTCTGTAGGCGCAAGAAGACTGCACACGGTGACAACATGATCAATGGTTTCATTTTGTTGTTGACATATACTACATGTTGGGCAGTTGCCGTCTTTAATATGTTGCCTGGTAGTTTCTTGTAGATATACCTTGATCTTGGACTGCTATGATGAACGTGCTAGCAAGAGAGAGGGGCTAACAAGAGAGACGTGCCAGCAAGAGAGAGGGGCTAACAAGAGAGACGTGCTAGCAAGAGAGACGGAAGTTTTGAAAGAGGGACCGTCTCTCACAGTCTCCTCCTACCAAACAATAATAAGAATGTTGTAGTAATTAGAAATATTATTTGCAGTATCACTAGCGAAAACAACAGTAGCAACAGCAGCAACAGCATCAATTGCAGCAGCAATAACAATGATTTGTCAAACAACGATGATCGCAAAATCACCAACAGCAGAAAATCATGCATTACCACCGCTATAGCTACACCAACAAAAAAAAAAAAAAGCAAAAGAAATATTATCACCGCCAGGATTTGTTGCATCCGCTTGAGTCCAGCGTGATAATTGGTGGCTTATTATGACAGATGTTGTATAGTAGAAACGGTTGAAAGTGCTGGTCAGTCTCATATCGACTTTTTCAATTTTCGCCCGCAAAGGAAAGTGGAGGACTAAAATGTTCTGCCTCACATGAAATTGTTGAAAGGTGGATTAGAATTGCATGGATGGTATGAGGTAATAGGTTCGCTCTGGACATGTCCGTATAGACTGAGGGGGAACCCCTTCCCTTCATAACTGCTACTCTTGTGCCTAAATCACAGACAGTTATTAACCCACTAGTGCCCAAATTTTTTGTTTGATTTATTAACAAAATCTTTTGTTATTCAACTTTATCTGATATTAAATATATTAAAAACTGTTTATTACAATATTTGAAAGACACTCTAGTCTTCATGACTAACTAAAGATAACTCAGACAAATACAGAAATATGACGGATTATCCTTCTGGTCCTGAAAAAATACCATGGAGGCTAATGAGTTAATATTCTTTTAGTGGTGTTTATATCTATGATACTGAAGAAGGTGTTACTATTGTTTATTCCTTTTTTGTTTTGTTTTTGGTCTTGGGGATTGAGGTGCTGGCGATGTTATTTTAGTTGACACACTTAACATTATACACGCCATCGTTCTTATTACCTTTATTAATTTCTATCTGTGTTCACGTCACATATACGCTAGGCGGCCTGTAATTATGAATAATAATATCACACTGTCGTAAGTTTAGTAGCAGTGATATTAAAAGAAACAAAAACTCATGTACAAACCCACACGCAAATCAATAAATATATTTTTTATTGAATTATTAAAAACATGACAATATTGTAATTTTGCCGAGTACAATTAATTTATATGCCGATGGTTTTTATATTATTTTGATTTAATTACAAATAAATCTAAGTTTGTTTTATTCTGCTTACTATTTAGCCGATTTAAGTTCGATCAATCTTATTTATATGCCTCACAATTTATATATGTCACACAAGGTTGATAATTAGAGTTACATGCTTTGAATGTTTATTCCTAATTACATATTAGTAAGTGATTTGTTTTAATAAAGTCAATGTAGCGCATTTTCATTTGTGAGAATCTGAACTGAATAACGCATGAGACAGTTGCTGTCTCATTTGTACAGTTATCATATCATATTTCTGTGGTGGTGTATTACTAATTTATACGCCCAGTCGAAAAGAAATATGATACACGGCAACAGCTTACCTCGAGTATGTTGTCATTGGACAGTGAATAGTGTAAACGATAAGAGAGGTACAACAGAGCAGAGCATTCATCCGACAAACCATCAGCCTATAATTAGTGCCACGTGGGATTCCTCTTTAGAATATATATAGGCACAGGAGTGTCTACGTGGTAAGTAGCTTGCTTACCAACCACATGGTCCCGGGTTCAGTCCCACTGCGTGGCACCTTAGGCAAGTGTATTTTACTATAGCTTCAAGCCGACCAAAACCTTGTGAGTGGATTTGGTATATATATATATATATATATAT
>NC_068985.1:38729304-38731597 GCF_001194135.2 Octopus bimaculoides
GTGCATATGTTTGTGTGTCTGTTTTTGTCCCCCACCCCAACAACAGATGGTGGTGTGTTTACGTCCCCGAAACTTAGCGGTTTGCGCAAAAAAGAAACGATAGAATAAGTACTATGCTTACAAAGAATAAGCTCTGGGGTCGATTTGCTCGACGAAAGGCAATGCTCCAGCATGGCCGCAGTCAAATGACAGAAACAAATAAAAGAAAAAAAAACAATATATATATATTTACACCTATTTTCGTGAGGTTTGACTGTTATATCTAGCAGGCTACTTAGAAACCATCTCCCTAACTTGTAATCATGTTAGGATGTAGATATTTTGGTAAAGAAATATGCGTCAATTTGATAAATACAGTATGTAGATCTATATTAGATAAATATAGATGATATATTTGACTGATGTATACAAGCTAAATAGACAGATAATAGCGTAGATAAAATATATTTGCTTTGTATGCTTATGGTTCACTTATTTTACAAGAAAACTTTTTATTTCTGAGTACGTGTCAACATGTCGGAAAAATTCTTTGGTTGCATTCAGATCTCTGATTCAGTACTTGTAACATAAGACTTTTGCATGAAATTCCAACGATTATTTGATTCGGATGATATGATCTTGCTAGTAAAAGGCTGAAATGGAAAGCTAGAATTTATATTCGACAGAAGTTATAATGGATATTTGGAGAGTAATATCTATTATCATGCTACTCTTTGAAATCAGTCTACTTCAATTATTACAATACGTATTTTTCTCGTAAGTCAGACCGTAATATTAGGTTTATGTTATATTCGGATTCTAACGAAAGAAAATATAGAAATGGCTGCATTCCTAAAAGATATGAAGAATTTCTTTTAATTCCGGCAGACCTAGTTCATATACTTCCCCATCTCAGATACTGTTCGTTGACTATTACTAAATATAGTTTGCAAACTAAAAATGATGTTTCTTTCTAATTTCTAAGTTAGATCGTATTTTGCATCTTAACAATTATTCAAATAATATGAACAAGATCAATAAGAAATTTTCCATGATACTTACTAAGATATTGATTTCAAATTTTGGCATAAGGCCAGCAATTTCCATCAAGTGCTCAACTGGTACTTATTTCATGGACCACGCAAGGATAAAAGGCAAAGTCAACCTCGGCATTTCTTAAGGTTGGACGAAATGCCGCTAAGGATTTTGCCTGGCGTGCTAACGATTCTGCCAGCTGGCCGCCTAGTTTTAAACTGTCAACAAACTGACAGCGTTCATTTTACTTTTATCAAATTTACATTTCCTTTTCCGTGTTAATATACATACGTATAAGGTCTACTTTAATAATTTCTTATGAACAACATATTATTTTGTAAAATATAGGAAAAAAACCCAATCAAAATCATAACATTAATTGAATCTAGTACACAAAATCAACCACTTAATTAGAAGACATATAAGTTTGTATTTACACTAAAATTAATATTTGCTTCGATAGTGAAATATTTGTCGTAATAGGGTAATATTTCTTGATATATTTAACGTATAAGTCAGTGTTTTACCATATGAGATTTCAAGTTATTAGTTTTTATTTTAGTAGACACGTTCAATGATGTTCTCGATATAAAATGCAATAAAATACGTCTGTTTTTCTGAATCACAAAGATTCGGTGTTTCAGTGATTGATTCTTGTTTGCTAGATTTTAGCATGTAAAATTGAAAGGGTGTGATCTCTTTTTCAAACAGGACACTGGTTTGGTTCACGTCTCACTTGGAAGCACATGTATGTGCGCATGTCTACGTGTTTGTGAGTGTTTGTGTTTATGTGTGACGCAAGTATATTAATATATATATATATATGTGTGTGTGTGTGTGTGTGTGTGTGTGTGTGTGTGTGTGTGTGTGTGTGTGTGTGTGTATGTGTGTGTGTGTGTGTGTGTATGTGTGTGTGTGTGTGTGTGTGTGTGCATGAATGTAAGTATATATGAATATACATACACACACGCACAGACACACATACACACGAACGCCATCGCACGCGCGCGCACACAAACACACACTTGTATATATATATATATATATATAAGCAAAAGTATATGTATATAATAATAAGCAAATTTGAACATTTGATCAAACTACTGAATTTAAGAAATAGTTCCGTGAAGTTATTCCTGTTGACTCTAGAAACAAGCATCTATTTGAACTTTACACTTCTCCCATGCGTATAACAAAGATTGTATTAACCTGATCTATTCATTCCTATGCAGTCCCTTCTTGTAAAACATTTTAGAGTCTTGTTTCATTTTTATTTATT
>NC_068985.1:38731719-38734563 GCF_001194135.2 Octopus bimaculoides
TATATATATATATATATATATATATATGGTAACAAGACCCCGTCACTGTACGGATAATTAAGTACACACTAACACGTGAAGGATGAAGATCACAAACGTTGGAATCTCATAGGGATATTTGTATTAACGCCTGTATATCAGATTAAGTTGTTCTCAATACATTCATATGTTTAACTACACACATATTTTCATTAGCTCCACCAAAAGATAGTAAATATATGGAACAATAAAATCCATAAGCAATAGACGCTTGCACATTTCAATTATTTAATTAAATATTTAGCACATTCTTGAAATAGAGGATATAATTATGTTAATATGGCAACCTTTATTTTTCGAGAGCTATTATGAGTATGAATTCATCACTCTTGGTTTTACTCATTCAGCCCGTTTCATTGCGTTTTTCTTTGTTTTTGCTCCTGAAAAACATCGCATCATCCTAATATGATTAATAATTCTTTCATTGCCCTGATTTGTTTTTTATGTACTTTATGAAATTGTTATATCTGAAAGTCTGGACTCCCCTACCGATATTTATTTCAATATCTATACGTATAGGTTATGATGTTCCTCCATATTTTTAGATGTTTATCTGTAAACATACTGTAATTAATTCTGTCGTGGGATACGAAGTGCTATCTTGGGATTGTCGCTATTGCGTTAAATTTAATTCATATATGTAAATATATGTGTATGTGTGTTTGAGTATGCGTGCGAGCGTTTGTCTGCGTGTGTGTGTGTGTGTGTGCATGCGACTCTGTGTGATCTCTGTATAAACCTCCATTCACCATTATCATAATTGCTACCGTGATGTTATTCATCTAACCAACCAGCTAGTACGTTTTAAAATAGATTTTAGTTAGTTGTACACACACAAACCAAACATGAATACGAACACAGCACGCACATATTATACATACATATACATACATACATACATACATGCATACATACATACATATATACATTCGTAAGTACGTACGTACATGCATAGATGTACTGAAGTGTCAATATGCATCATACTTAATTTAATCATATCGAAATTAAAATATCATATTACATTTTAATAATTTCAGATTTAGACATCAGTTAAGAATATACCTTGTTATTAAATTGAATTAAAAATTTATTTTTCTTAATCTATATAATCAAAACTTGATATTAAGTAACTTCTTAATTATTTGGTTTTCATATAATTGGATGGACACGACGGAGAATTTTTCTGCAGCACTTAAATCTAAATGCAACGCATTAAAGTCATAAATTTAATGCAATACAAAAAAAAACTCACTCATCATTAACCAAAGGAATGACGTAAGCTTTCAAATATATATATGTGGGTGTGGGTGTGTGGTCGTGTGTGTGAAGGCGCGTGGCTCAGTGGTTAAGGCATTTGACTCACGATTGTAAGGTCATGAGTTCAATTTCCGGCAACGCGTTGTGTCCTTTAGTTAGACACTTTATTTCACGTAGCTCCAGTCTACTTAGCTGGCAATAATGAGTTGTACCTGTATTTCAAAGCGACCAGCCCTGTCACACTCTGTGTCATGCTGAATCTCCCTGAGAACTACGTTAGGAGTACACGTGTCTGTGAATTGCTCAGTCACTTGCACGTTAATTTCACGAGCAAACTGTTCCATTGATCGTATAAGCTGGGACCCTCGTCGTCGTCACTAACGGAGTGCTAAGATTATATATATATATATATATATGTATATTTATATCATCAATGTGTTTTGAATGGCACAACAATGCACTATAATAACAACAATGGACTATAATAACTGGTGTAATTTAATCATCCATAGTCTGATATAATATTTCCTTCTTCAGATATCCCTAGGAATTGATCGAATCACTGCTACAATCGATTTTCCAACGGCGTTTTTCTTTTTTTTCACTTTCTGCCTTCTTCCTTTCTTCCCTTTTTTTCTGTTTCCGGAAGTGTTTCTACACTGGTCTCACGAAGCCCCTTCCGGAATTCCTCGTGAGAAGTGCGTGAGGGTGGCCATGGCTCAGGCTCGCGTGTGTTGGCACATCCGTAGCGCTGCTTCTAATTAATGTATTATACGTGAAGTTTCCACTTTTTTCCTCCCTCTCGCTAAAATGGGGTATTTTAAAATACTCCATTTTACCGAGAGGATAACTACAGCTATCCGAAGAGCCATAAGAAGGAAAGGACTAGACACAAAACTAGCCCACTCCGGCCTCTCTCTGAGAAATCACCTCGCAAAGAAACGAGCGAATGACAGCAATCAATGCACACTAGCAAACTATCCCATCCGTGACAAAGACTTTTGCCAATAGGTAAATGTCCTGTATAGAATACAATGTAACAAATGCAACAAGTACTATGTAGGTAGTACAACAAGACCGTTACACGTCCGCATCAAAGAACATCTGAACACGAGAACCACATTTGTCTAGATGTTTTCTGAAGGAAAACATCTAGACAGGTGCCGGAACACCGACAAAAGCATAAGTCACAATTGAAGCCAATGAAAGAAATTTGGGTAATTTAAGAATTAAGGAAGCTATTCTCATAGACAGACTAGGGCACCAAATCAACAATAGGCTGGAGCTAGGCATTCAACATATTCTCTAGCTATATCTGGATGCGTGTAGGTTTTTTTTCTTTTTTTGATGACACGCTCATGTATTAAATATGAAAAATAGGGAAGAGAAAAAGATATAAAACGAAGGAAAAGGGAAGGAGAAAGAGAAAAAAGAGGAAACTGCACGTATAATGCATAAATTAGAAGCAGCACTACGGATGTGCCAACACACACAAACAATACACAATGCTTCAAGCGAATTACAATTATCTGCTATATATATATATAT
>NC_068985.1:38735176-38736279 GCF_001194135.2 Octopus bimaculoides
TGTGTGTGTGTGTGTGTGTGTGTGTGTGTGTGTGTTTACAGATATATTCATATGTTCTCAAAAATAAACTGTAGTCAAAGGAACCAAACATTGGCCGGCAATGTCTTAATACGGTTTGGTATTTTCATTCCTACATAACAGTAAAATGTGTCCAAGAGCAATTTTTACTCGCTTTTAATAACGACAACGGCTAATCTTACGAAAGCGATTACAAAATAGTACAAAATCCAAAAAGAAACTTGAAGATGGAACATGTCTACGATAAAAACAGATCGGTCTGTAATGAAAATAACATGCATCAGTGTTGCTTTTGCATATGTAATCTTTTAAATTTTATACCATGCTCATATCTGATCCATTGATGCTTTCATACACAACCTAAGATCGTCTAAAGCAAACTCGAGGACATATCATATATTATTTTGGGTAAATATTTTAAAACAGCAAAAATTGTCAAATTTTCCTATAATGGAAATCGCAGTTGAATTTTCAATTTTATACATATGCTCGTCTTGTTATTTCATTAGGGTTTGCCTCCTATCACACAAATGTCTTCACGTGATAATCGGCAGAGATTTGAGTTACGGTATTGTCAACACACAAGCTGATTTTGCGCCCAAAATGTATCCCAGGCATATCCCATTGCACGCGATTTTGTATATATTAACAACAAAAGTACAATTTCCTTATCTATGTATTTAGTTTGCATATACAAAAACACGCGTACATACATACATACATATATTCAAATATACATGCATTCATACATACATACATACATACATACATACAAACATACATACAAAAATACATACATATTTATATACATAAATATATGTATATATATGTATGTATGTATGTATGTATGTATACCTCTATATCTATATTCTTTTATTCTTTTATTCTTTTACTTGTTTCAGTCATTTGACAGCGGCCATGCTGGAATACCGCCTGTAGTCGAAGAAATTCGACCCCAGACCTTATTCTTCATAAGCCTATTACTTATTCTATCACTCTCATTTGCCGAACCGCTAGTTTTCGGGGACGTAACACAAACACACACAAATATATTCCACAAGTTTCTTTCAGTTTCTCTCTGCCAC
>NC_068985.1:38736584-38740570 GCF_001194135.2 Octopus bimaculoides
ATATATATATATATATACATATATATACTATTTAAACATACACGTTCATGCTTACATACAAATATACATACATATATGTATATTATATATACAAATATGCATGTATAAATATATGTTTCTATGTGTATATATCCACACATAATACATAAATACATACACTTACACATACATATATATGCGAGTGTGTATGATCATATATACGTACACAGTGACACAAACACACACAGGCACATAGACAAACTCACACATAGACACACTCACACATAGACACACACACACATACATGCACACACACTCATACACACATACACATATATATATAAATATGTGGAAACGTGTCTAATACCTCTCTCAATATTACGAGTGATAACGTATCAATTACGGGTATATGGATTTGTAAAAAGAAAATAAGCCCGCCAAGATACCTAAACAAAAACAAAGTGCAATGAGACAGAGTGAAGAAAGAAGGGAGAAATAGAAAAATAGCGTGATAGGAAAAGAAAAGACATCGCAAGAATTTACAAAATTCAATGAAGAGCAAGAAAAGGGTGCACATGAGTAAGATACAGCTTCAGCACTGTGGTGGCAGCGGAGAGTTGATAATTTTATGCAAACTAACATGTATGTCTGTATATACATTTTATATACACATATATATATATATAATGCATATATATAAAACACGCGCGCGCACACACGCACACACACATATACATATATATATATGTATATAGACAGATAGATGTACGCAGATATTAGATGCGTGTATGCCTGTGTGCGGGTCTGTATACACGTCTCTTCATCAATAACTCTATGAGGATGGGCGGAGGCTAAAGACAGACTCATAACTCTAGATATATAGTGCAAAACTCACTTTATTGATCTCGAAACAACTTCAATGGTGAGACATCAAACATTATATGCAATTATATAAACATCATATTCCAGCCAAAATTTTAATGCTAATAGCAATATCGAATAATATCGACTCGGCTTTAATCGATTACTTAGTAATCTAATCTTTATCGGGGAACGATATTCCACCCCCCACAGATAGCTTATTCAGGTAAAATCATCCGATTTAGATATGAAGTTGATAACTGTTTTAGCTACATATTTCTGTGCATAATTAATGCGCACGCACGTAAACATACAAAATTGCACAAGCTCCATACGCACATAAACAGAAACACGTAAATACATATACAAATTTATACATATATATATATGTATAAGTACATATGTGTGTGTTTGTGTGCGTGTGCCTACATCTACGTATGTAAATGCCTAATATGTCTATTGAGATAATGTTTCGTATGCAATTGTGACTTACCTTTACATGAAATTTTTCTCGTTATTCATTTACTTGTGTTGGATTTGTATTTTACGTGCGTTCATATTTTAAATGATAATATTTGAATGTGGAGGGGACTGACATCTTTTTCTTTACACTGTAGGCATACTTTTACATATGTTATCACCATCTCCCGTCCTAAAATGTCTTTCAAAGTTAGGATTGACTATGGTAGAATTAACAGGTGTACATCGATAAGAAACTGACGTGGGTTGATGTGACTACCATAAGACTAAATATTAAACTTCCATTTATAGTACTATTATCACAACGATATTGTGCCGGTTTGTTGTAAATGCCCGGTTTATTACAGAAACCTAAAATACGCTCCTGAGTTCCATTGTCTTAGGCTTAATAATGTTTCATTCTTAGGTGTGAATGTGTATGTGTGTAAGTGTACACGTGTATGTAACTATCTATCTACCTGTTTATTTATCTATCTATCTATCTATTTATCTATCTATCTATCTATCTATCTATCTATCTATCTATCTATCTATCTAGCTATCTATCTATCTATCTGTGTGTATATGTATATGTACAGTAATCCCTCGGCTATCGCGGGTGTTATGTTCCAAAGGTGAAAATCCGTGACGTAGAAACAACGCCATGTATTATTTTTAACATTTTTATGATTTGACTATATTTATTTTATCATAAATGCAAAACAACACCACAGAAGAATTGAAATAGTTGAATCGCGGTAGGTGATCCGCGATAGGTGAACTGCGATATGGCGAGGGTTTACTGTATATGTATATACATATAGTCGCAGGGCACCTTCAGTAAGTGTCTTCTACTGTAACCTCGGGCAGACCAAAGCATTGACAGTCGATGTGGCAAACGGAAACTGAAAGAAGCCCGTCATATATATATATATATATATATATATATATGTGTGTGTGTGTGTGTGAGTGTGTGTATGTGTGTGTGTGTGTGTGTATGTATACACCTATGCGTGTGTGTGTGTGTGTATTTGTGTCCATGTTTGTGCCCCCATCACCACTTGACAACTAGTGTTGGTGTGCCTACGTCTCCGTAACCTAGCGGCTCGACAAAAGAAGCGATAAAGTAAGTATCAGACTTAAAAAAAAAAACAAGCAAGTCCAGGCTTCTGAAAAAAGTTAGTAAATCGACTAAAAACCCTTCGGGTCAGTGCTCCAGCATGGCTGCAGTCAACTAAATTAAACAAGTGAAAGAATAAAATTATATATATATATATATATATATATAGTTCTCAATAAATGTACAGAAGTTGGTACATATTTGTATACATCTGTTTATGCACGTATATAAAATATACATATATATACACTTTTCTCAAGTGAAAATATGAAAAATAATATCTATATGTTAACCAATAATCATCACAGTCACTGACTCATATGGCGTTAATTTATATTTGCAAGGACAGATGTAATGAATAATGGGTGATGTGTTTCTAATATTTTTAAGGGTATATTTCGTAAAAAGAACGGTAAAATAATTTGTCTGTTCTTGTTGGACGAAAATAAAGAAAATTCATGGCTCCTATGGTATCCAAGAACAAACACGTAGATCTAATGTATTTTCATTCACAAGTTTAGCGGTGATCCGATGTTATATAATTACTTATCTAAGGTGGCGTGCTCGAAGCGTAACTGCAACTAGACGTTTGGTATTGTAAAAGAAATCTGTTAACCACATGGCTGTGTCTAGACTCTCAGGCTACGAGTACAGACAAATCCTTCTATCAGAAAAAGAAAGTCAAAGCAATAATAGTTGGTCTGAATCAATACCTGAATATCTTGTTGATGAGACTGCTCGAGCGCTTCATAAATAGTTGATTAAGTTGTTTTGAGCTTGAGCAACCTACTAAACAGCAAATGCTAGATTTATGAAGAGACTCAACATATAGATTGTACCTATGTTATATTGAGCTGGGGAAAAGAGTTTCATCAAAATAATATCGGCTCAATGTTTGTGTCAGTAACCGATACAGACGGAAATAAACACACCCTGCTCCAAAGACAAAATATATGGTTTATCTGTTGTCTATAGTAAAAAGTTCTTATGACAATAATACATAATAATAAATGCGCCCTTTTAAAGCCTAGCCAGACTCATGATCCCGGTTTCCCGGTTTCAATGAGCGTTACTCATTTTTGCCAGCTGAGTGGACTGGAGCAACGTGAAATGAAGTGTTTTGCTCAAGAACACAACGTGTCGCATGGTCAAGGAATCGAAACCACAATCTTCAATCTTACTATCATGGTGCTGACACCCTAACCACTAAGACACGCGCCTCCACTATGACAATAATAGATATTCAATAATTCTGTAATATCAATATTTCTTAAGAAGTTGGGTCCGTTTAAAATATACTTGCCGACACACAATTATCACTATAACAAACATTCACTTTCTGTTACCATCTCACTAGGATATAAAAGCAAGCACGAGTACAGAGAGGCTTTCACACACAGACAAATATATATATAGGTGCGTAAGCATTGTTACACATACACTTATATGGGTATCTATGTGTAGACGTATCTCTCTCTCCATCTACCCTCTTTTCCCTCCTCTCTCTCCCTCTATATGTGCATACATATATATATATATATATATATATATATATATATGTACGTGT
>NC_068985.1:38740580-38741269 GCF_001194135.2 Octopus bimaculoides
GTAAGTATGTATGTATGCATGTATGTATGCATGTATGGATGTATGTATGCATGTATGTATGTATTGCTTTTCTAAAGAACAAAATTGTACAGAGAATCGTCATTATTATAACATAAATTGAATCTAGAACACTCAAGAAAATATCTAGAGGTAACCATTTTCAATGAAATTAGTATAAATGTAGAAACATTAATTTTCTTCATTTTTTGTGTTTATTCCATTCCATTAAATTTACTAAATTACTTTTAAAAATATGTAGGGTTATTTGTAAGTCGTTATCTGTTTATACAATCTCAATTTCGTATAACTCTAACATTGTGACAGACTTTGTTATATATCTCTATCTACATATATCTATCTAGCTAACAATCAATTTATCTATCTTTCCATATATGTGATTGTGTGTGTATATATATATGTATGTATTTATATATACATATATATGAAAAATAATATCTATTTATACATATACACACATATATATATATATAAACAATATATGAGTATATGCATATATATGTACATGTATGTACATACCTTCATCTACATGTACATATAGATACATATCTGGGTACATGACGTTGCAAAAGAACAAGGACAAAATGATAAACAAGGTACAAAAAACAAGCAGGCCACATAGAGAACTTATCCTTCATCAACTGCCACCATTAAAACACCGGCGTTTATAT
>NC_068985.1:38743272-38745772 GCF_001194135.2 Octopus bimaculoides
TATATATATATATATATACATACATACATAACCACACACGTATATATTTATGTATGTATGTATATACACACATGCGTGCGCACACGCGCGTATTATAAATTTATCGATATAACTCTCCTGCGTCCTCTTTTCTATTTACTCATTCATCTACTGTTCACACAGATTTGAAATCTTTCCAGGCTCTAAAATCACTTTTTCTTTTCCTTGTTACTTGAAGATATAAGTATTGTTCGATCTTTTACATGTCTAGGCCTTGAGTTCATATCAGACATGAGGTACTTCAATATCTTAAACACCTTATATCTTATTTATATATCATCGATATTTGGTACTCTATAATTAAATTATAGATTCTACCAATGAAGTGAGTATGGTATAAACTCCTTCGAATATATATTTGTCTGTGAATGTGTGTGTTTGTGTGTCTGTGTGAGAGTATGCGTCTGTGTGTTTGCGCGTGTGTATGTATGCGGTTTTGTATGATTGTATGTATATGTATGGAGATAGAAACATAGATAGATAGATAGATTGACAAACAGACACACAGATAGACAGACAACGTTATGTACAAAATGATTAGGTATAATCCATACAGTAGTTCATTACTTCTATTTTCGAATTATTAATTTTTCTTTTTACAGAACTCTTGGGTTGTGTAAACAAGAAATTCACTTTGCAGCTAGGTGGTTTCGGTTCAATTTTAGCACGCGTCACCCTGTGAAATTGTTATAACATAAGGTTGAGCGGAGTGTACAGATGAAAATTTGCTAGATGGAATCAGTGTAGACGCTCTTTGCAGGGACAGTTCGTGATATTGTGCGTTCATGTTGTAGGTTTAACCCATCACTCGGTTTAAGACCATCCTCTGGTCATTTGGTCATTTTAGCGGAATGCAATCAGATGTAAGAGTTTTGGGTTAGATGCGCGATCTAAGGACAACAAGAGTGTACACGCGCCTGATTCGACGATTTTCAGAAGTGTATAAGGACAGAAGGGCATAATACTTCCGGAGTGTAATTTGATATATATTCCATGATCTATAGCAAATTACAGTGATCTATATGTTGAAACCAATACGAATGCTTTCTCAAACAGTGCTGGTCTGTTACCTAACAGTGCGTGGGATACATTCCTAACCAAAGTTTACCTAAACAGATGAGTCTTCTCAGAAAATGATTCATTTGAGTCGTATAAACTTTCCTTCAGGAGCAAGTACACATACACACAGTCACACACACACACATACACACGCACACACACACACGCACGCACACACACACACACACACACACACACACACACACACACAAATACTCATATCTACAAGCCTATATAAATGCACATACAGAGACACAAAGTGAATGACGCCACTATGTAAAACATT
Organism: Octopus bimaculoides; assembly: GCF_001194135.2. Lineage (NCBI taxonomy): Eukaryota > Metazoa > Mollusca > Cephalopoda > Octopoda > Octopodidae > Octopus > Octopus bimaculoides. The sequence continues at coordinate 38,744,657 of NC_068985.1, forward strand.
GTGTTTATTCACATGATAACAGGGATCTAATTAGGTATTGTGTAACAGAGTCGATAGATGAGCATCTTGAAGCAGTCAATTAGAGACTTGTAGATATTTATAGCTATTTATAAGTAGTGGCGGCTCGTGTATTAGTACTACGGAACTGCAGCACCCGCATTTCCATTCGATATTATGGATAACATTCAATATAATGAGTCCTTTTTTTCTTTATTTTTTGTCTTTATACTTGTGCATTACAAAATGCTTAAGTTTAATGCCAGTAGGCATCCCTCAGTTTATGAAAAAAGAAAAAAATAAATAAATAAAAATCGATACAAAGAACTGTGCGCTTCACAGTTCCAGCGACGCGGGTTTTGGCTGTGGTACGCATGCTCACATGTCCGCGATAGGAAGTCCTACGCTAGGGAAAGAAAGTACTGTGGTTCACGCAGTGCTGGTAAAAGGTAGTGTTTCTTTTTGACTTAACACGTCTTTATACACTTGAATGTGATACAGTGTAGCATCAGATTATTATTAATATGGATAAAGTGGAAGCCCTAACAACTGATATTGGATTTGAAGGAGAGAATGGTGGAAAACTATATGGAGCTTTTGAAGCTAATAAAAACCCGATTTTTCCGATCTGGCGACAGACGATGAAATGTCTCAGTACCCTCATTATCATAATCGAATTCCCTGTCATAGGAATGGCCTCACAATTCCTCTCCAAAGACTAAGAAGTTCAAGAGTCTCGATACTTTGGGGGATGATAAGACATCTGCCTTAGCGAAGGCGGAGGTATTGTTTTCAGTCGGGTTTGTTTGTCTGTCTCAGGACAAGATAACTCAAGAACCGCTGGATGGATTCAGATGAAACTTTCAGGGATGTTTCGCCTCGTAACCGGCACGAACTGATTAAAGTTATGGATCGATCCGCTACCAGACAAGGATTCTGATTTATTTTTCCTGTTTTTTACTTAAATTTTGAGAGCGGTCGCGTTGATTTTTAGTATTCTCGTTTGCGAGATCAGTCGAGTTTATTTCAGATATTCTCATTTAAAAAATCATCTCTGACTAATCGTTGAATGTTACCTTGGCGGAGGTTTGCACTCTGTGAGTGCTCTTGTTTATTTTG
>NC_068985.1:38749486-38752202 GCF_001194135.2 Octopus bimaculoides
TATATAAATATATATATTTAACTTCATGGGAATTAAAACTTTCGAGCAAACATGGAATAATTCTTGTTGCCAAATTGGCTTCTGATCCTTAGTCTACAAACGTAAAAAGTGCAAAGTTTCATTTAATAATGGGCATCTACTTGTCACATACAAAGTCATGGAGTCAATATGGTTACGGAGGTAATACTTTTGGTCATACAACTCCTTGATCAAGCTTGACTTCGAGTAGAAAGCAACAAGAATAGCAGATATTACGTATTTAGAACAGAGTGCAATCTGTCTTAATGAAACTTACGTAACTCGGTTCTTTATAATGCTCAGTGTAAGCAATAATATGCCAAACGAGTACATATCTGCCATTTATCAACGTGAATGTATTAGAGACATTTTTACCGACCCGCTGACATCTGTGGTAGCTTACTTTGGAATAATGATTAGCTTATATCAGCATGTATTTGATATTTTGATTATAGTTTGCGATTACATATAATCTTGTATAACTATTTTTCAAAACAAAGCCGTTTATTGGATTGGTTTTAGTGTTTGAATAATATAATCTATTCGTTCAACAGACGTATATACACATGTTTATTTTAGATAATGCTATATTTGTGTAGTTTCTCAGCCGCAGTAAGAAGCTTTGAGACATTTGGTAGGAATTGAGAAACAGACATTATCTAATCCAGTAAATATTCATGTTACCGTTATCAATAAATAAGCTTTCATGTTATCCTTTCCATAGTATTTTGAAATAAAGCACATTATCGGAAGTAAGTTACATGAAGAGTCTAGAGGGCAGTAGTTCGTTTATATATCATGCTGGACGTATCCAATAAAAAACAAAATAACTAAGTTGTTAGTTATGTAATATAAGTTATTGCTTACAGCAGTTACTTATGTATAAGTTTGAATTGAAATAAAAATCAAATTTAAACTGTGACCATTCATAAAAATATCCTAAATTAGAATATGCAAGATATATGAGTATTCCTACACTAACTTGCATCACAACAGTCAGCCATAGTCAGCCATCATATTAGTGTTCCACCTACCTTGATACCTAGTCTTCATGGTCTCGATATCTTAGTGGAATCTTTCTCCTTGATCATCACTTATTGCATTATGTTTTTCAAGAAAGTACTCCAGATGATTGAGCAGGAAATGTACTTATTCATGATGCAGTCCAGTACTCGAAAAGCGGTTAACAAAACAGCAGAAAGAAAGTTTGCTTCTTGACTAGATGCAACTCCAGTTTGACAGGAATGTCTATCCTAGATGTGTTAAACAAAAACAAGGACTTTTCTGTGACCTTTTTGCACCCAACACAATAAAATTAGGTAGGACTAATTGTCAAACGCACGACAATTAATAGTTTCGGAAATGTTTCACAGTGTTCTCAATAAAACAATAAAAGCAGCTATCTCAATTACTTACTGACAAACAATACAAATGCGCTTAAACAGAGAGCAAGTTGTAGAAACAAAACTTGTCTGATTGTAGTTTTTAAATTAGCATGGCAATTTTAGTCTAAATCAAGTGAAAAAACAAACTGAACAGATACTGTGTTCCAAATTGTTCTTCTGTATAATCATTTCGTCTTTTATAGTTGAAATCACGTACTTTGCTTGCGCTGCTTTTAATGCTTGGATGAAGAGGCAGAGTAAAACTGTCTCACACTGCGTGAAAGAAACCTCCGTTTTAAATATGAAAGCGTGAATGAATATTCGAAGTCAATAATGGTGAACGTTTAATTGTTGAACATATGCTATTCATTTCTCTTTTAACACCAAATTTTCTACACACCGAAAACTGTCTACATATAATAATTTCAGATATTAATTTCACTATGACCTTTTCCTGATGGATGACCATTATTGGATTTACGTACGAATTATCTCCGACGCAAACTTTTCACTCTTTATTATTTCTTAATCTTTCTGTGTCTTATTTGGAGATTTTTCTGAAGAAATGAAAGAATACAAGTCTTAACGGAAAATACATAAAGACGGTTTCATGTTCTCTTTTAAGAGAACATGAAATCAGTAATTTTGGTTAGCGAGAAGTTTTAATTATATGCTATCACTGCTTCTAGTTAAAGTATCAATTTACAACTGGTAGGGAAGTGTATGAAACAAGTGTTATACACTAAGGGGAAGATACCATATAAAACAAAAACAAAAACGTCTGAATTTAGAGAGAATCGAAATTAAATAGTCCTAAAATACTTATATTCCTATGTGTGCATTTATTGGCAAATATAATTTCGGGTTTCCCGATTGATATTTCGAGTGAATTAATCTTTTCTTATTTAACGAAAGACGCTCATGCAGTTCTTAATACAAAAGGGTTAGTTCCGAAACGTTCAATTCCTTTTCGACTCTGGCTTGCAAATTTACAGAACCTCAGAAACTGCATTTTATGTTTCTGTTACGAAGTCGGACCATCACAGGATAATTCTGGCTGTTTTCTGCTGACAAATGTACTATTACTAACAATCCATCATATAGCTAGTAGTAGTAGTAGTAGTAGTAGTAGTAGTAGTAGTAGTAGTAGTAGTAGTAGTAGTAGTAGTAGTAGCAGGAAACTTGAACAATTAAAGAAGAAGAAATGAAAAAGAAGTTGACAGTAATAACAATTTTAATTCAATTCCTGTATTAAACTATTGTATATCTAAACAACTTAGGCAATATACATTTTACATACATACATATATATA
>NC_068985.1:38752237-38757836 GCF_001194135.2 Octopus bimaculoides
TATATATATATATATATATATATGTGAGTGTGTGTGTGTGTGTGTGTATACACGCTTATAAATATGCATGTATATGTGTATGTACGTATGTACGTATGTATTATACACACACACACACACACACACATATATATATGCGTGCATGTATGAATGGACGTAAATTTAAACGCAAAACGTTAGAGTTGTTTTATTTATTTTTGATATCATTTGCATATATTTGAATATGAATATTTTACTTTTGTACAAATATACATGTACAAATATTTGACCATCCATATATCTTATTCTCCTATTCGAAATTCACGTTGTTTACATTTTCATATTTTTTTTCTCTTACATATCTCATTCTTCTCGCCAACTGTTTGTTCTTTACCATTCTCCCCATACGTTCTAAAAATATTTTGAAATTTTTCTATTTTGTCCATTTTCTTTTTACCTCTTAAAGAAATTTTTATATCGTTTTTCTGTCATTATTTAAAACTTACCGGTTCTTTTTTAGTCTTTTCCATTCTCCCCCATTTTTCAAAATAATATGCCTGTGTTGTGTGTTTGCCTGCGTGTTTGCTTGTCTGTGTGTGTGCTTGTCTGTGTGTGTGCGTGTGTATGTGTGTTCTTATTACATCAGGCTTACACACATGTTTAAACCCATTTACATGCTTAAACAGATATATCAAGAGGCACAGACAAATCTGTATATAGATATACATATATATATACTCCTTTACTTCTTTCATGTGACTGCGGCGAAGCTGGAGCACCTCCTTTAGTCGAGCAAATCGACTCCAGGACTTATTCTTTGTAAGACTAGTACTTATTCTATCGGCCTCTTTTGCCGAACCGCTAAGTTACGGGACGTAAACACACCAGCATCGGTTGTCAAGCGATGTCGGGGGGACAAACACAGACACACACACACATACATATAAATATACAAATATGCAACGGACCTCTTTCAGTTTCCGTCTACCAAATCCACTCACAAGGCTTTGGTCGGCCCGAGGCTACAGTAGTAGACACTTACCGAAGGTGCCACGCAGTGGCACCTTGGGCAAGTGACTGAACCCAGAATCATGTGGTTGGTAAGCAAGTGACTGAGCCCAGAACCATGTGGCTGGTAAGCAAGCTACTTACCACATAGCTACCTAAATAATTTTGTAACTTTTACTTAAAATCTCTTTCCTATTTTGTTTACCTTACAACATTCGCCTATAATTTTACTGATTTAGTTATTTATTTATTTATTTAGTATCGCATATTGTCTAAATTTGACTATTTTATTTTTCTATTGTTTAACTTATATCAACATCCTATTTCTTTCTCTCTTTCTTTCTCTCGCTCTCTTCCTCATTAACGTTTACTTAGCTCATCCAACAGCAAAATATTCTCTGTATTTAATTAACTCAACTAAATCATGAATTGCTCGTTCTGCCAATGTTTTTATGTGTCCGACCAGTGATTTATGAGAATAAAATTAATTCCACGTATTGTATTTATTTCTATTTTGTATGTCTTCTTTGTTTAAATAAATAAATATTTGACGAAAGAAATATGGTACCAACTTGATTAGTCATGTTACACAATCACATTGACTGCTGCAATGAAATATAACTAATACTAATCAGGATTGCCGATGGAAAGTATTGCTACAGAGGACATCTGTGGAGAATTTTGATACGTCGTTTTACGTTGTGATTTCAAATCTTGATCCTCTTAAAACTTTAACACTTGCTGGGTCGATAAAATAAATACCGGTTCAATGATGGTTCGATCTGTATTTTCCTGTCTCAAAATGCGTGGTTTTGCAGCTATATTAGAAAATCTTCTTTAAATCTTGTGATTTAATAGGGTGTGGGCATCGCACCAGTATTAGAAATTGATGGTAAACCATATCAATGTATTTGGATATTGAAAGGCGGTGAGCTAGTATAATCGATAGCACGCCGGACAAAATACCTTGTGGTATTTCATCCGTCATTACATTCTGAGTTCAAATTCGACTTCGTCTTTCTTCATTTCTGTGTCGATAAAATAAATACTTGATGAGCACTGGGGTTCATATAATCGACTTATTCATTCCTCCCACCAAATTGCTGGCCTTGTGTCAAAATCTGAAGCTAGTATGTTTTGATATTGATATTCACAAGACTTCAAATAAACGGTAAAGGACAGCAGTGATTAAAATAAACTCAAGTACAACTGGGAGCACTGTATTTTTTCAGTCCGAAAAGATTAAATGCAAAACAAATTATTTCATCTACCGGAGAACATTACATTATGTAATACTAACATGCTTATAGTGACTATAATTTTCGTACCTGATCGCATCCTAACCAATCGATTTCAGACTGCTATGATATCCCGCAGTCATTCCCAACATTTGAATGAGAAAATAACCAATAATATTCTGGAAAGTAAATCGATCAACGAAGCCCTCCCCTTTAAGTCAGTGGCTTTACGAGTCAACGTATAAAATTCTACGCGATCGAATATATCATCCGAATATAGCTCAGTCTAAAACTTATCCACCTTAAATAAGAATGGATATATTCCACATTATAGTCCCTGATAATGAACACGAATACATGGGAAAGAATGAAGCGTTTTTTTTTTATTATTATATGTCTCTTTGATTAGAGTCGATCTGGAGCTAAACAACACTAGCTACATTGTGACATCTAGTACATGATATACAATTCTATTAAAAGGTGTGTCTCTCAGCCATTCCTCTCTCTTGTGTGTTGTTTGTTGTTTCTCTATTCGTGTTAATCTCTATCAATCTCGTTGCTTGAACTAAAATGTTCCGTTGCTAAGTAGTAACGCTAAGAAGTCACCTGCTTTGCTTTGTATATATGTATATAGCACAAAATCGTTGTAATATGGAATATAATAGCGTGCTAAAATAATTACTTTCTACAATAGAAAGATACTAAATATCCACTCACAAGAACAACAAAATATAAAGAATCATACTGTCTTCTTGATAACTAATATGCGTTTATGGCTTCCTGATAAGTCAGTCTTAAAATGAAAAGTTATGTAATGTAAACATTAAATGATAAAAGAAATTGTTTATGGTACATGTTTAATATATGTCATTAAATATCATACATGAAATATAATAAGCGTAATAGCTGATTTTATAGTTTATTTTTTTTTAACCAGTATCATTTAGTCCTGTACGTACGTTGATATATGTGACATTATTAATCATATATCTAATATAAGAGACAAATTTCGCTTGACTTGTGATATCCTATGTATCATATATCTTCTATTTATACTACCAAGTTGATTACTAATGCCATTTATCAGCCAATGGTAATTAGATAATTATAGAGATAAAAAACGAGATCCTGATAACTAACACCATGCACTAAGGATTAAAGAGCATCTACATTATACTGTTAAACATATCACTTCTGTAACATTAAGAACCTAACAAGTTTTCAAGCCCTGAATACTGCTGAAATAAAATATTCGGTTGATCTAAGAGATTATAAAACATTCGCTTTTTACATTTTTATCAGGTTGCATATCAATGGACGTCAAATATATTAAGGAACCGGGTGTAGTTGTTCACTCGTTATTATATTTTGTTATTTCATTATTAAAATTTATATTTGACAGCCAGTGAGACATCTGAATTCCCCTTGTAAGGGAGAGACATTTTCACTCACCAAGTTTTGTAATGTACTTGGTAATAATGTATGTTGCTTACTTACCACAATTTAACTGATACCACTTAACTGACAGGAGGTACATCTGAAATATCAACAAGTCAGTTGTTGTTTCCATGGTTTAACTATATTATATATATGCCTTTCTTTGACACGGGTTGTTTTATTGTTTCTGTTAAATATTAACAAAAGAATTCATTGATATTATGACCAATGTTTACACCAAATTCATCTTCCTTAACATGTCCCCTCGGCATTGTTGCACGCCGTTATATTTTATAAGACATAACCTTCTCGAGAATAGCCTCCCGTTATTACAACTATGATATATTATGCAATATAAAAGATATACAGAAAATGATGTCATTGTTTACCCACATTAACAATGTCCCCGAGAGCGTGAAAACTCTTTATTTGTTCTAACAATATCAAGCTCATAGCCTGGACAAAGATGATCCAGTACCATGCAGTAACTCTCATAGCATTATATGTTTCACCTTTTGTAAAATGTAGCACCTCTACTACTTAATAAAAGTTCTTTGATAGTAAGATACAAGAAAAGATGTATGCACTTCTAACCAGACGGTTTAATCTAAAGTAGCATCGAATATCATTCTGTAATTCCTATTGTTAATAATTCATACATCTCGCATGCTGCTTGAAAAAGATCTGCGTTTGCTTAATGATAATAGAAATATTACTCAGGTACTGATTATGTTTAAAAATATTTTATTATCAATGAATCTATCTGGCAATATTTAGAACAAAAAAGAAACACCCTCAAAGAATTGAACAAAACAATATATATGCTGGAGCTATTTCGCAGAATATAACTAGCAATATTATTGATTGTATTTACCTTGCAACCATTAATCTAGTTTAAACGATAAACTCACTACTGGCTGAGTCAGGTCTTGATTGGTAGAAATTCATTTCTTACTGGTATATAATCCTAAGTAATAACATCAGAATAATTTTCTCTCCAGTCTACTGGAACCATTTCACTTTGTGTTACTTATCAACACAAAGCTGGATAAACTCGAACTCAGACACGATACAATATCTATTATAGTGAGAATGATCCAACGACTTTTAAAACGTAAATCCGGTTGCTTAACAAATTCATACATGTTCTTCTTATAGGCGCTCACTAATAAGATTGCGTTGAATTACTTCTTGGTTTCAAGCAGATTTTAAGTAAATCGAGCACATTATTCATTAACATGGAAATTTACGATAGTTTCCGTAGGGGCAACACAGCTATGTTGTTAAATTGCATATTTGTTATAATTACTATGAGCCTGTAGCAAAGATGACATATTATATGCGTTATCCACGAGGAAATTATATTTATGAAGAGTAGACAAATTAATGTACTTTTGGTACACTATATTCAAAATATGTATGCATTGGGATGTTTGTATAGAGACATAATCTTTATAGACATAACAATAGAATCTGAAAACAGAAAATAGGTTGTGTGATATCATCTGAAATGATAACACTTCTTTCAAAAATGACATTATAGTGGATTTACATTTATTTTATAGTGACTTCTAGAAATCTAACAAGAAAGTATTATACGAGGTGAGAGATGAATGTGACGAAATTCACGACTCTTCAATATTTACTTTTGCGTATCTGATATGTTGGATAAATTAATCTGATTCTTTAACTCTTTAACTTTTTAACTTGTTTCAGTCATTTGACTGCGGCCATGCTGGAGCACCGCCTTTCGTCGAGCAAATCGATCCCAGAACTTTTTCTTTTGTAAGCCGAGTACTTATTCTATCGGTCTCTTTTGCTGAACAGCTAAGTTACGGGGACGTAAACACACCAGCATCGGTTGACAAGCGATGTTGGGGGACAAACACAGACACACAAACATAGACACACACACATATATATATATATATATATGT
>NC_068985.1:38759838-38766759 GCF_001194135.2 Octopus bimaculoides
TATATATATATACGACGGGCTTCTTTCAGTTTCCGTCTACCAAATTCACTCACAAGGCTTTGGTTGGCCCGAGGCTAAAGTAGAAGGCACTTTCCCAAGTTGCTACACAGTGGGACTGAACCCGGAACTATGTGGTTGGTAAGCAAGCTACTTACCACACAGCCACCCCTGCGTGTAAATTTTGTACATATACCATTAAGAAAATCTCTTAAATCCTGATCATTTTCTATCATTGATTATACACTTGTATAAATACGTCATGCGTCAACATACCAGTCTCCATATCGACAAAAACTCAAGCGACCTGAAAACCATGTGCACGCATGTATGGCTGGCCGGCTAGCTGGCTGGCTGGCTGGCTGCCTGACTGGCTGGCTGGCTGGCTGGCCGGATGGCTGGCTGGCTAGCTGGATGGATGGATGGATGGATGGACGGACGGACGGATGGATGGATGGATGGATGGATGGATGGATGGATGGATGGTTAGATCAATATATGTACGTAAGTTTGTATGTATGTATGTATGTATGTATATTTGTATGTATGTATAAATACATGTATGTATTTGTGTACGCACTCGTGTGAGCATGTATTTGTATAAATATATGAATGTACTACGTGAGGGTGTGCGTATTATATATCTATATACCGACAAGCTACACATATATACATGCGTATATAAATACACTATATATACATGTGTGTACGCGCGTATCTATCTATCTATCTATCTAGCTAGCTATCTCCATGCATACATCCATTCATGTATGTTTTTTCTTATACATCTATGTGTTTGTGTGTGTGTATGTGTGTGTCTGCGACTGCATGTGAGAGAGACAGTGAGAGATAGAGAGAGAGACAATGAGAAAGAGAGAGACAAAGAGAAAGAGAGAAAAAGAGAAATAGAGAGACAAAGAGAAAGAGAGAGACAAAGAGAGAGTAATAACACATAAACTATTACGTCTTGTAGCAGAGACTAATTATGAATAATCCAGAAAGTTCTTTCAGTGACATGTTGATATATTGGTATATTTGGTTAAACAGTGAAATCTCTAGGACAATATGGCACCTGCCACAAAGCATTTCTACACATAAACTATGTTTTCATAGCGTTGTTCTTTGTTATCTAGATGACTTTGACATCCAGTCTAAACTCTGTTAATTACCGCTCAGCTTACATTCGTAAACACAGCAAAATGTTTTTTTATGACAATAATAGAGCATAATCATATTATATAAGTAGACATCCTTAAATTTATATATGATGTTATTGTTTAGTTACAAGTCAGTCATAATCGAGTTGAGTTATCATTAGAAACATTTAAGCTGCGACGGTACTGTGTATCTTTTCCTCTGGAAGAGAAACCTAGGCCACTTTAGGCAAAAATGTCCTGGCTTAGTGTACGGTGATTTTTGGATTTGACTGTGCATGAGACCACGTTGCGTATATGTTTTCACGTCGGTTCTTTAAGATTATATATAAGAGCAAAGTATGCATAGACTGTGTCTTAGCATGACCACAGTCAGAGACTGAAAACATTGAAGAGGTATATAAGGATCTTAAATGATGTGGATAAATTATAAGATAAATTGTTAGTAGCATGTCCAAAAGTGTTTATAATCCTTTCTTTTAAAGGCACAAGGCCTGACAATTTTGGGGAAGGAGCTAGTCGGTTCTCATCTGGTACTTATTTCATTGACCTCGAAGGATAAAAGACAAAGTCGATCTTGGCGCAATTCGAACTAAGAACGTAAAGACGGGCGAAATGCCGCTAAGCATTTTGTCCGACATGCTAACCATTCTGCCAGCTCGCTACATTAATAAAACTCGAAATAATGTAATTTAATGCATATTAAGGATATGTGTACAGCACTAAATTTACAAAGAAGAATGAAAATGAAAAATATTTATTATCTATTATTTTAGCAACACTAAGACGGCGAGCTGGCAGAAACGTTAGCGCGCCGAGCAGCATTCTTTGCTGCATTTAAGTCTGTCTTTACGTTCTGAGTTCAATTTCCGCGGAGGTCGACTTTTGCTTTTATCCTTTCGAGGTTGATAAATTAAGTACCAGTAGCGTACTGAGTCGATCTAATCGATTGGCTCCCTCCCCTAAAATTTCGGGCTTTGTGCCTAGAGTAGAAAAATTATTTTAGCACAACTTTAGAATATGAAACTCTCGCTGATTTTTATGTATATATATATATATATAAATTTAACGATGTATTCAGAAACGTACGTATAAAGTTCATAGCGTTTAAAATAATAGATCTCAATGGATAGAATATATTAGAAAGATTATGTGCTTATAGTGGATTCCATACGTACTGTCAGGAGATTCTATTGCTAAACGATAGAAAAGGTTGGTAAATTACAGTTTTCCTACTTCGTAAGCAATAACGTGGCATAGCTAGAATCTGTTTTTAAACCTACTATCTTCACAACACTTTCTTCCTTTGAAAAGTTTGAACTTGCAACACGAGCATTGTGCTGTGTGAGAATTAAATCCCTATAAATTATTAGACTCGCAATTCTCATTGTATTTTACGTGTGTAAAGTTGTATGTGTGATTATACTCATTATTTTATCAATACATTATACTATTGAGTATACTGTATCGATTACATAAAGATACAGTGAATCTTTCAAACGTAAAGTTGTAGGTTCCACATTTAGATATTGAATATGAATATTATAACTGCAAAATCTCCATCAAATCATACCGTACAAGCTTAAATAAAGGTGACTATACATTGGACAAAGTAGTTTTAGATATATTGTGAATAAAACAAAAGGCTACACCCCTTTCGGAGAAAACCAAGGGCCGTATCAACAATAGTACAGATCTTCAGGAAAAGGAGTCACTACTAAATAACCCTATCTAATTAGCAATGCATCTACTGTCAACCAACCGTTGTGCTTTACTCCAGTTTTGCATGAGCCAGTAAATCAAGACTGATCCGAAATTATATCGAAAATAATACTGTGGGTTTTGCACTAGGCTGGCACTGGAAGCGGCTTAAAGAGGGTAACTTGTATAATCATGAAGCCATGGCTTTTATTCCAAATCCGTAATTGAAGTCCATGGTATTTATTATAAGTTATAACTATATCTTCATTCTTCAGTGTGAAATTGCTCATTCTGTGTAATGTGGTACGATTCAGTCGGCCAACGATGCCAAATTGCTTAACACTGTTGACTTTCCCGAAATCTCCCAGTTTCTACAAAGTAATCATCACTTTACTGAACCTTTTATATTTAGTTATATTGATAAATACGTAAAGAACTCTAAAGATTTGTGTTCCCACACGAACAGACATACGCAAACACGCACGCATACATAACTATATACCTACCAACATTCCTAACTACCAACCTACCAAACTACTAAACTACACAGACATATAATACATGCATTTGAATGTCTATATAGAAACGGATTGGCGTGTGTAGGATTTGGGGGTGGAGTTCGTATGATTGCTAGTATGTTTGATATTGTATGCGTGAAAACGTAATACTTTTCAGATCTAGGGATGTAAATTGCTTTGTGTCTAAAAGTTAATCAAGGATGTGTCTATAATTTCACTTTAGTCCATTGCATATATCCCTATAAGTGGATTTGTGTTCATCTGAAGAATAATTAGTGAGATGGTATATAAATATGAATATGTAAATGTTAGCATTTAAGGGAGTAAATAGCTGTGGTTGTACGTCTATGTGTTTCTACGTATTCATATAATTTTGTGTGTGCGTATTAAAGTACTGCCTGTGTTTATTGCGAGTTCTCTTCTTCGGAGCTACATTTAATATCTATAGGTCAAATTGAGTTCGAAGTAGATATTATCAGGGAAATAAAATGAAACTGAGAACTTAATGCACGCTTGTCAACTTGATACTGTTATATCTAGGAATATAACTAATAATATTCTACCTATGCTGTAAAAATCTGACAGCTATTTCAACTTCGAATCCTTATATTTGGTTTCAGTTACAGCTTCTTTGGATGCATTTCATTAGAGATGTAAAAGTTGAACCTTTTCTGCTTTTCGTTCTCATTTCGATTATTTAATATTTGCTTTCGGTCCATCAAAATGGAATGCTAATACATGCTGCTGTTTTCTTTTTCGTTTCTAAATTAATAATACTTAATTCATTACAAAATATTCGAGACAGAATTTTACCTTCCCTTATACATAACTTTCTAATGTCTAGTTTCCTTCTGCGGGATATTTACCTATGAATCATCTTGGCGCATTATAGTATTAAATTTCATCCCCGTCTAATCTCGTTACTACTTAATACCTCTGTAAATTTCCATAAATAAACGATCAGCACCTGAGTGCAATATTTAATACCAGTGAAGTAGTCTATCCGCTCAGTACAAGACAACCAGAAACATATCATGACAAATAACGTTGGCATCTAAGCTGTTTTTGAAAAGTAACTGTGGACTTACGACACGAAATGAAAAGCATTAATCTTCCCTAACATTATGATATGTCCATTTTCTTTTACTTGTTTCAGTCTTTTCCCTGCAGCCATTCTGGGGTATCATCTTGATAGGTTTAGTCGTTTAAATTCACCCAATGCATTTAGTTTTTAACGTCTTGTACTTAGTCTGTTGTGTCCCTTTATCGAACCACTAAGTTAAAGGGACATAAACTAATCAATACTAACCATCAAGCGGTGAAAGACAAAAAGGCAAACACACCCATGCGCGCACACGTACACACACATACATATATGTGTAATCGATACCCATGTTGAAATTTAACGTATAAGCATCAAAGAATAAACCCACGATAAATAAAAGCACAATAAATAGCATGTCGTTAAACACCGATCCAATATTACTTTGCAATGAATCCAAGCGGGACCATCTTGCATGTATATACACAATCAACTGAAGCGATCTTTGTGAGCAGCCCGTTTAGCATAAACGCCGAAAAGAATAAAAAACTGATGTAGTTCAGACTACAATCATATTCAACAGCTGTTTCATTATGATAAGCACCGCAAAAATATAAATTTATATAACTGTAATACATAATGTAAGATCAATTTATTTAAGTAAACATATTTTTTTTAATGTTCGCACAAGTCATCAGAAATGTTACGTTATACTAATCAGAAAACTGTTACTGATTTATATAAATCGAGACAGATACACGAAGACCTTCAACACAGTTCCTCTATACAAAATAAGCAACACATTAGTTGGTTCGGTGCAATGGCGGAAGACACTTGCCAATGATACTACACGAAAACTTGCAGCCGCAGAAATAACTTCTTAATCATCCAATACTTTTGCTTGTTATCGTTTACCAACCTACTCAGAAATGTCGTTTCAAAACACAATGCTATCTAGGAATTTATTACCCAATGTGACCATTCATTTTAAGACGTAGGCTATAATTGAAGGAAACTGCGAATATATTCCTAGCAGCTTCAACATAGAAACTTCTTTCAATTTCACTGGCTGTATTAATTATAACAATAAAACTGCTAAACCTTATGCAGTTTTACGATCCTTTTTTGCCCCCCCCCCTTAAAATAACTAAGGATTTTCCGTTGAGAGAAATATTTGTATTCGATGTGCAGTGCTATATTATGCATTAATTATAAATCATTACAATCCTAGTTGACATTTTTATTTATTCTTTAATTATAATTACATTATTAGAACTTTATAATTACATTTTTAGAAAAAATATATAACACTCTCCGCTTAGTAATATTTTTTAAATACAGTCTTATTAGATTACATTTAATTCTATGCGGTTTCAATTATAAAAAAATTCCCCGCCTTCATGTTCGACCAAAAACAAGCGAATATTTTCAACGACCCAAATACCATATCAATATCATGTATTAATTAATGAAGCAAACTAAATCATAAAAGCTTCATTTTAACTCTTCTCATTAATCAATATAGAAATTCAAACCCTATTTGAAACACCGAACTAATTGAACAGCTCTGGGGGTTTAACCTTAAGTATTAAACTGCAAAACCTCAATAAGCACTGGTAGTAAAATATATATATCTGAATTATTTCTGAATTCTGAGACCATACTTTTGCATATGCTATGTTTTATGTAGCCCTGTATATTAATTCCCTCCCAGATTTTCAGTTAATTTTCAGTTCAGGGGAAAATATTCGAATTATTTATAATTAGACCATGAATACCCTTTCAGATTTTCTTGAATAGCTTTAGCAGTTGTATTCTTAATGATATTTTATTTCTAAGTAAAATTTATGACTTCAATTGACTTTCAACACCTACCTCATTCTCTAGCAGTAAATTCAAAAATAATAGTTATAGAATCAGATTATGCCTTTCACACTGAAAATATATACATACATGTATGCATGCATGCATACATACATACTTACATACATACATAAGCACATACATATATATATATATATATACATATATATACGTATGTATGAATTATGTATGTATGTATGTACATAATACATATGTATGTATGTATGCAGGCGCAGGCGTGGCTGTGAGCTAAGAAGCTTGCTTCCAAACGACATGGTTCAGGGTTCAGACCTACTGCGTGGTACCCTGGGCAAGCATCTTCTGCTAAAGCTACGGGCCGCCCAAAGTCTTCTGAGTGTAAGACGAAAACTGAAAGAGGCCCGTTCTATGTATGCATATAGATATAAATAAGTGCGCGTGTGTGTGTGTGTGTGTGAGTGGGTGTGTGTGTGTGTGTGTGTATGTGTGTGTGTGTGTGTCCAGACAACTTGACAAACGGTCAACCGGAGCTCGTGTGTTTACGACCCCGTAATCTAGCAGTTCGACAGAAGAAACTGAATGAATAAGTACGAGGTTTTAAATTTAAAAAATAAGTAATGCATTGATAAATTTCACTTAATCTTCTTCGAGTAAAAGATAATATGTA
>NC_068985.1:38769059-38769744 GCF_001194135.2 Octopus bimaculoides
ATATATATATATATATGCCAATGATATGGTGAGTTATACCAAATTATCGGGTTCCCTGCAAAGCAATCTATCTCTATTATCTTTTCAATTCTTCTTCGCATTTAGCCTCTCCACCACACACTAGCTTTCTATCAGTCAATCATTCATATCTTTATCCTTCTCTTCCTTTCTCCTTCTGACCCCTCTCTCTCTCTCTCTTTCCATCTCTCTCCCCCTCTCTCTCTTTCTCCTATATCAAATATTTTTATGCTGTAACATCCTCCTTATCTCTTTCACTCCCTTATTAATTTATTGCTCGTCATAAAACTTTACTTTGTAATTTTCTCTGATTTTCCATCAATTTTTCCCTTTCTCTATCTCTCACTGTCTCTATCTCTTCCTTTCTCTCATCCCCAGTGATTCTACCCCAACCCACCCTCAATCCTTACTACAATGCCATTCTTGAAAATCATTATTGCACCATAAATCTCCACACACTCTTTATGTTCCTCTGATTCTGTTTTCTTCATGCCCTACCCACTTTACTCTCTATTTCTGATACCTCTTTTCTGTTTTCCTTTCTGTCCTTTTTCACGCAGTTTAGACCTCTATTTCTCAATCTTTTCTGTTTCCTTACATTTCACCCTCGAATCACCTTGTATTGCAACATCTATTATCTTTACTTCTTTAGATCGGAAGAGCGTCG
>NC_068985.1:38770444-38771743 GCF_001194135.2 Octopus bimaculoides
GTGTGTGTGTGTGTGTGTGTGTGTGCATATATAAATAATATATTTATATTTGTATGTATGTATGTAGGTATGTATATGTGTGTGTATGTGCGTACATGCATATATATATATATATATATGTGTGTGTGTGTGTGTGTGTGTGTGTGTGTGTGTGTGTGTGCGTGTGTGTGTATTTATTTATTTATTCCATATCCTTACAGTCTTCTGTTTCTCATTTTTCGCTTCTCAGTCTGTCTCTCTCCCTATATCTCTCCATCTCTTTTTATTTCATTCACTCGTTCTTTACTCCCCACTGCTGTTTGTTTCGGTTTCATCTACAAAACAATTCTTTTATGTACCAACTCTTCTCGCAAACTTCGACCCACTACATCCACCGCGCTGTTTCTTTGTTCAACCTCTTTGTTTACACTGTCATGTCTATGTCACTCAATATAACACTTTTAATCATTGTTGCTGTATGTTAGGAGAAGTTTTCTTCACCTCGTTTGCCCCCCCCCCTCTTCCTGGAGCTTTAAGGTAAAATGGATGACATAGGGAAACGGAAGGAAAAGTAATGCGATGGATGTTTAAAGGATGCAGACGTTGGCGATAAGGAAGCAAGGTTGATATAAACAGAAGGAGCAACAAAACAAACCAAAACATCAAAGCATTCACAATGTTATCAATGATTAAATTTAGAAGCACTTCTAATGATTCCTGTCATCAATGTGTCACAGACCAGCTCCAAACAACAACAGCAACAACAATAGTTCGAAGCTACAACCCAAACAACAGCTCCGGAAACAACATCACCGCAAACAACACCACAGACAGTCAAAACACATTAACCAACCAACGACCAACTAACTTCGCTGCCAACATCACTACAAACTAAGGCTATCTATAAACAACAAAAGGACAATTAAAACGGCATTGAAATCCATCTGTTATCAATGTATATACTGTCGAAACTAAACTTAATATAACAAAGAAATAGGACGTGTAATAGCGAATAAATTATATAAAGTGTAATATGGTTGAAATGTCTTCACACGTATATGTATTAATGTATTATACAAGTGGAAACACGTGCGCGCGCTATGTTTTGCTTGTTTTAGTCATTGGACTGCGGTCATATTCTGACACCGCCTTGAAGGCTTGCAACGAAAAAAATCGAGCCCAATGTTATTAAGTCAAGTACTTATTCTATCGGTGTCATTAGCCGAACCACTAGGTTACGTGGCGTAAACAAAGCATTGCTGGGTGTTAAGCAATGGAAGGACAAACAGAAAAACGCATATATATATATATATATATATA
>NC_068985.1:38772000-38774171 GCF_001194135.2 Octopus bimaculoides
TATATACATATATATATATATATATATGGAGAATTCACAAAATAAAAAAACAAAAGACGAAGACAGGTAGTGTAGACAACAAACAGATGTATTAGTTTAACGCTTTGAGCCTACGCTCTTCCACAGAAAGGAACACAGAAAGAAACAAGGAGAGAAAATAAAGAATGTGTAGTGAACAGCGATCTATCATGGTGAATGCCAGACAGGGGGGGGGGGTCACACAGGAGAGCTAGGAAGAAGGGGAGATAATAAAGCAGTGGTGATCCCAAAACGAAGGTGTGCACACAGAAATATGACGACGCTCCGTCTAGTTTCTCGCTACCAAATTCACTCACAATGTCTTGGTCGCGCCGGAGCTTTAGTGAACGACATCCCAGTCGCCACGCAGCAGGGTCACGGAGGTCGAAGCGACATGGTTGTAACGCGAGCTTCTTAACAATATGCAAACGCCTTTGCGTACACACACACACACATGTATATTCATTTACATGTACGTATATGTACACTTGTATACATATCGACATACAAATTTGTTTTGTAAATACGCATATATGTGCGTGCATGTATGTGCGTGCATGTGTGTGCTTTGAGTTAGGTAAAATGTATATACCACCACGTAATCCCCTGACTTGTTCTTTGAGAAGAACATGCAGCTAAATAAGAGATTCGTGTAAAAAAAATAAATATTAAAGCATCTAAAAATATAGCAGTAACGAAAGGGAAAATTATTAGCCATAACATATCTCATTGAAAAAGGACAAAAGAGGAGTGCTCAGAAATATGAATTAAACAAAATTAAAGGAAACCGGTAATAGCGGATATCTCATATTTGGTAGTCCCGGTGACTACACCGGATGTGATTTTGCGTCTGACAGCAAAGAATAGTGGAATGCTTAATTTCAGAAGTCAGAAAGACACTGAAAGACATTCTTTGCAATGTATTCACTTATACTGCAATTTAAAATAATAACACTGGAAATTTTCAACGGGCCAGCATATTTAATATTGCGAACTAAATATGTTTCGACAATATGATATATGTATACATATATAACTTATATAGTAAATACCACTATGACCGGTATACAAACTATAGTGTAAAAGGCTAGCCACTGGATTTAGTTTAAAAGAGACGATGTGCGATGGCTAAAAGAATATTGAGCGGGGCTTCATATCAGTGATGGGACCGGTGCGCAATGATGCCGTCGAGAGCTAGGCCCTGAAACGGTGCACATTCTCTCTTGATGGCCCCATATACTTGCTGGATTCCGGTATGCGAAGCTTTCAACTAGTAGCACTTGCATGTGCAAGTTGTTTGCAAAACATATACATAAATAGGACTAATTTAGCTGTATCTCCGAAGAGTGAAAACATGATGGACAATATTAATCGAACATTTAATGGATTCTCACTAGGATCAGCGACATCAATTAGACAAATCCTATAAAGACAACCAGTGAATCGGGTTTTATATACTCAACGATTGCAGTATCTACAGAAAACATTGGAGCTACTAGTTTGCATACCGTAAATGTTATTGAACGTGTTTATTTTAGTATATATATAGCAATGACGGTTTCTACAGAACGCTTGCGTTGAGGTAAAACAAACACTTCTGAGTTTACCGTAGGTTAGCCTGCAGGCTTTTGAATAACTTCCTCTTCATATTCTCCCTGAGGTTATACCCAATTCACTGGCTTCGAAAATTGGATTTTATTTCTGAAATTAAAGAATTGTGTATGGAAACTGCTTTAGGTAGGAATTTCTATGTATGAATTTGAATGTCCTTAAATAAAAACATCTACAAAATCACTTTATAACACTTTAAACTTCACCCTTTGCAGTCTTGTCACGGATGAGAAATAGCATGAACCATTGACGCTAAGTGAAAGTAAGAGTTTATAAATTGGAAGACATAAATTTTGAGTTGGTAAAACTTCGGTGACACGACCAGCAGAAATGTCTATCTTTGTAGGCATGGCTTTGTGGTTACGAAGCTTCATTTGCAGCCACATGATTTCTGCTTCAGTCTCATTACGTGGCAACTTGGAAAGATGTTTTTTTGCTATAGTCCCTGGTCGATTAATGATTTGTGAGTGAATATGGTCGATAGAACACATGAAGGCGTGTTGTATATAAAACATATATATATATATATACATATATATATA
>NC_068985.1:38774278-38778438 GCF_001194135.2 Octopus bimaculoides
TATGCATGTATGTATGTGTAACCACAAAACTACGCCTGGTGGTCTTGTCACCGAAGTTTTAACAACTCAAATTGTATGGCTTCCAATTTATAAACTCTTACTTTCACGTAACGCCAATAATTCATGCTGTTTCTTATCCGGGACAAGACTGCAACGGGTGGAGTTTAAAGTGCTGTAAAGTAGTTTTTAGTTTAGTTTATTGTCTCTAGATTGTTTGCAGACTTCTTACCATTTGCATTCTGCGGATAAAAATTCAAGATTGATAATGAACTTTCAGTAGTTACGGTGATAACATTAATAGCAATCGTAGCAGTATAAGTTAGTGTCATCGATAATGTCATTGCTATTACTGTAGTTATTGAAGCTGTTGTTTTTGTTTGTGTTAGTATTACAGATGACTATGCTGATATCACTTACTAACGTCATCATCTTATCGTGCACGTAATGGCTTCTGCTTTTGGTATCAATTCTTCTACTATTTTGGGAATTTAAATATCGTATGCAGTAACTATGCAGGGCTTTATTCACACTTCAAAATAGAAACACATAGAAACTATACCTAGGCAAACTCAAACATTAACTTGCACAAGAATATATCACGTACACATGCGCAAACACACATATACTCGAGCACGAGCACACACACACACACACACACGCGCGCGCGCGCGCACACACACAAACACATAAATGCATATACACATGCATGCAAATACAGACGCACACTCACATAAACACACAAGCGCATATATACATGTGGTTGTGGGTGCGTATAATTACATATGTTCACATATATATTTATCACACACACACCCGCACTAGCGCATTCATATACACATACATGCAGATACAGACGCACACATAAATAAACACACAAGCATATATACACATATGTTTGTTGGTGCGTATATTCACATATACTCACATATATTATTATCACACACACACAATACACACACACATACACATACACACTCGCAAACAAATACAAACACGTGTACATAACGATTACATGCATAAATATAACCAAGAAGAATTGAATTATTACATATATGTGCGTATGTGTGTGTTAGAGTGTTTGTGTGTGTATGTGCGATAAATATGCACGTGCATATGTAATTATACGTATCCACAAACACAAAGACGCGCACACGCACACACACATATGTAATTATATATATAAGAATATTCGGATCTTTTTTAAAACGGGGGCCACATTTTTCATTAATGTTTTACGTAGTGTTTTTGGTACCGAAAGACTTTCAAACTTCGTATACTTATCTATTTTGTGTTATAGAACAGAAAAATATTTTTGTATTCGAATTTATTTCATGTAAAAACTTGTCTTATTTCGATAATTTCAACCAATTACTGACGTCCATTCAGTCGATATACATTAAGTGCCGACTACATAAACAAACGATTCTTCGTTTTATTTGCTTTTTTCATTTTAAATTTGCTTTAACCCTAACCCTAACCCTAACCCTAACCCTAACCCTAACCCTAGGGTTAGGGTTAGGGTTAGAGTTAGGGTTAGGGTTAGGATTAATTGTTTCAGAATCGTTTGTTTATGTAGTCGGCACTTAATGTATATCGGCTGAATGGACGTCAGTGATTGGTTGAAATTACAGAAATACGACAACTTTAACATGGAATAATTTATGGATTTCTTTTTTTTTAAAGAAGACTAAGAGAAAAAGATGTTTTATATGACACATTCTACCAGTGTTCCAAGTTTCAAAGTGTTTCGTTAATGAAAAATGTAGCCCCCGTTTTAAAAAAGATCCGAATATGCTTATATATCTAAGAATCTGCAATTCTATGTAGGTATGTGTATATATTTATATGCATTTAATACTCAGATACACATTCATGCATACACACATGAATACACAGAGAAGCGCATGTGCTCTCATGCAGGCATCTGACTCAGACGCAATCTCACAAACACGCGCGCGCACGCGCACGCACACTCATCTACATACTCAGAAAGATTCCAGATTCTTAATAACCATTTCTGCTATAGGCACAAAGCCTGAAATTTGAGGGAAGGGTAGTCGATTACATCGACGCCAGTACTCAAGTGGTACTTAATTTATTGACCCCGAAAAGATGAAAGACAAAGTCGACTTCGGCAGAATTTGAACTCAGAACGTAGCAACAGCCGAAATTCGGTTAAGCATTTCGCCTGGCGTGCTAACGATTCTGCCAGCTCGCTGCCTTTCAGATTTTTAATGATATACGAGGGCAGTCACGAAATTAAGGCAAAAGTTAGCATAACTTTTATTAATTGACTTAGGTCGTTCAAATTACGCATGCTTATAGTGTAACTCTTCCTCTTGGCATAACTGTCCTATTCAGCACAGTCTCCGTCACGAGTGATGCATTTGCAGCATCGTTAAGCCCAACCCTTGAATATTTCTCTCCTACATAATGTCTACATTGCACACACCGCTAAATTTATGTTTACAAGCACACACCGTTAAATTTCTCTTACCCGATGCTAAAATTTATCTTACGGTATTGCCAGTTAAAATGGTAATGTTTAGAAAAGCAGTAATGCGAACTCGGAATAAAAACATTTTTTCCGCTTTTACTGTCGTCATCATAGAAGTCATAGTTGTTGTTGTCGTTGGTGTTTCAAATCATCGTCGTCTTAATCATCATCATCAATATTGTTATTATATTTGTCCTACTCCACTTGTGTATATTAATGATAGATAGATAGATAGATAGATAGATAGATAGATAGATAGATAGATAGACAGACAGATAGATAGACATATCGCATGGCTCAGTGGTTAGAGCGACTGGCTTATAATTAGGAGGTAGTGAGTTTGAATCCTGGACCGCGCTTTTTGTTGTGTTCTTAAGCAAGACACCTTATTTCACATTGCTCTAGTTCACTCAGCTGTAGAAATGAATTGTGACGTCACTGATACCAAGCTGTATCGGCCTTTGCCTTTCCGATGGAGAACATCAGTGGCGTGGGGAGGGGAGGCTGGTATGGGAAACTGCTGGTCTTCCATAAACAATCTTGCCCAGACTTGTACCTCAGAGGGTAACTTTTTAGGTGTAATCTCATGGTCATTCACGACCAAAGGGTATCTTTACTAGATAGATAGATAGATAGATAGATAGATAGAGAGAGAGATAGATAGATAGATAGATAGATAGATAGATAGATAGACAGACAGATAGATAGATAGATAGACATATATACATAACTGGGACTCCGTTGATTACGAGTACTCTTAAAATAGTTTCCAGAGGTATTCAGCGTGATACAATGCTGACCCTTTCAAATACAGGTACTTCTCATTTTCGCCAGGTGAGTGAACTGCAGAAACGTGAAAAAAATCTCTTCCTCAAAACACAACGCGCCGCCAGGAATCGACCTCACAAACTTAAGATCCTGAACTGGATACCCTACCCTACCTACTTAGCCGCACGCTTTCGCACATACATACATATACAAGTATACACCCACCCATATATAAATCTGTGTGTTTGTGCACGTGTTTGAATTTTAGCATTTTTAAAAATTTATTTGCATTTATTTGCATATATTCATTAATTATTTTTAGGACCGATTATCTTATCTGCTTTTCTTACGTATTATTTGTGCTATTTGCATTTGATCGTCATTGACTTTTTACTTGCAATTATAATGTATTTATAATCAGTTCGTCAGTAGTTGTTTATTACGTAGTTTTCATATTTTAAATATTCATCAGCATTTATCGTATTTTATTTAATATTTGGTCTTTGCATTTATTCATTGAGTTATTAATTAATGATTGTATTTCAATCACGTATGTGACGATGCAAAGTGAGTGCATCTGATTATGCTTGCATAAAATTGTGTGTGTAAGCATGCGTACGTTATAGTGTGTGTGTATCTCTAGATACAATCACTGATATACAAACGTGCGTTTGTTATATATGTACATCTTTGTTATATACGGGCGGTGTATACGCCATCCGTATGTGTATTTTCAATACAAATGAGGTACCTTCATTGTCTCGCTCATAGACTGGTATATGAATTTACTGCTCTAACATAAGCATTAAACAAAGCCAAAACGATCTTTGTATGTGTGCATGTATATACATACATACATACATATATATATATATATATATATACATATATATAT
>NC_068985.1:38778766-38782297 GCF_001194135.2 Octopus bimaculoides
TATAGTCTTTTATTCGTTTCAGTTGTGTGTCTGCGGTCATGCTCGAGCAACACCGGGACTTTTTTTACTTTTCCATATCACGCCTACTCATTTCATAAATTTACATTTCATTAACAACTTTTAGTACTTGGTTATATTTTAGGTACAGCTCTTCTTAACGAAACTGCTATTGCTATTCCGTCTTTTGAGCAAGATAAAATAAAGTAACATTTTTGTCTTGAAATAATCGGTTCTTTCCCTAGAACAACTTGATCTATCATTGATGCAGTTCAGTGATAGAAACACGCACATTAATGAAATAATGCAAACAATTTCAAATGGTTAATTGGATGGCGACTAAAGAAGTTCCCACCATTCAGTTTGCTGGGTAAGTAGGGTATTTGGACATCCATTATGTCGGGTCGTCTGATAAATTCGTTTGTCTTTTCTATTTATATCACTCTTTTCCTATGCTATTCAAATTGAAACCAGAAGTATTTTATCGAAATATTTTATGGCGTTTTCTAGCTCTTCAGCAAATTTTATTTATCATTTTCAAAATTTGAATATATTTTAACTCTTTGCAAACATATCATAATCGAGTGCCAAATAGTTAATGATGAACGGATTCCTCTGACATGACAATAATTAAATATAATACCTATTAAAGTGTGAAATAGAGTCTCACAAAGAAGAGCCGACCATTAAACATACGTGGGGAATGGAGTGTCCCATTAGGTTATCTATTTATTTGGAATACAACGTGATGACACAGACGATATGAAATACACAACGGGATCGTCAAAAACCTGAAGTTGACTGACGAATGAGAAAGATAGCGGAAAGAGGTTAAGTCTCTTGCTGTGCACAAATGGCTTCTTTAGTCTGCGAAAATTCACCATGTTAATCATGTAGCAACTTCTATGAATTCAGATATGTCAAAAATGTTACATTTTTCCCTTATATTTTTGTATTTCCTCTTTGTCTGACTGTTTTTCGATGAGAACTAATTTAATCTTATGTAATTGAACATTTCTTTCTTTCGAATTACCTTACTACGAACAACTTTTCGAATCATAGAAATAGTTTCTTGCTGCATGTAGAAGCATAACATATCTACTAGTGGGACCTGTGGAAATTCCACAGAACGAAAAAGATTAAGAGAAGCTATCTAAGAAAGAAAGGATGATTTTCATTATTATTTGTTTTGTTGTTTTTCTTTTTCATTCTTTCGCTAAGTTCTTTCAATTCTAGTCACAGTAATATATTATAGGATTTTAGAATCTCCCTCTGCTAAAGCACTTTATATTTCTCTCTTTCTTTCTACCTCTTGAAAAAACGTTTTAACCACGTAATTCCCCACTTCATGTCTTTAATATTTCTCTCTTTCTTTTCATCTTTCCCTCCCCTCCCTACAGCATGCCATTAACACTTCTCTCACACACTTTTCTCTCACCGTCATTGTCTCTCGCTCTTCGTCTCTCCCTTCAACTAACCACGTTTTTCATAAGTCCAAACAATATTGCTTTGTCTTTCATTGCTTTTCAGATCTAAGTGTGTTAGTTTAAATGGAATCTTTTATTCATTGCTATCTCTCTCCCCCCTCTCTCTCTCTCTCTCTCTCTCTCTCTCTCTCTCTCTCTCTCTCTCTCTCTCTCTTACTGTTATTCCACCTCTCATTGAATCTCTAACTAGCTAAATTACAACGGGCGAAACGAACAAACAGATTATTATACAGATTATTGGAAGGTGGCGAGTTGGCAGAATCTTTAGCCCACCGGGCGAAATTCTTAGTGGTATTTCATCTGCCTTTATGTCCTGAGTTCAAATTTCACCGAGGTCGACTTTGCTTTCATCCTTCCGGGGCTCGATAAATTAAGTACCAGTTACGTCGTACTCGAGTCGATCTAACCGATTGCCCCCCCAAAAAAATTAGGGCCTTGTGCCTAGAGTAGAAAAGAATCGTTAGCACGCAGGACGAAATTCTTAGCGGTATCTCCCACGTCGCTACGTTCCGAGTTCAAATTCCGCCGAGGTCGACTTTGCCATTCATCCTTTGGGGATCGATAAACTAAGTACCAGTGAAACACTGGGGTCGATGTATTCGACTTAATCCCCTCCCCTCATATTTCAAACCTTGTGCCTATAGCAGAAAGGATTTTATCGATTATTTTGTACTTTTCTTCAGTTATCAGACTACGGCCATGCGGTAGCATTGCCTTGAATAATTTTTAGTCGAATGAAATGATCACAGCACACTTTTTTACAGACTAGCAATTATTCTTCGGCAGTACATATACTAAAATTGGAACGATACAGAGAAGATTAGCATGGCCCCTGCGCAAGGATGACACGCAAATTCGTGAAGCGTTCCATATTTTTTCTTAAGGCGGTGCTCCAGCATGGCCGCAGTCAAATGACTGAAACAAGTAAAAGAGTAATATGTAATTTTTATATATTCTAGTGTACCATTTTGTACGGTACTGCTATGCAGTCCAGTACACTAGTTAAAAGTCTTTAAGCTGTCGTACATTTATACTTTATATAGTCTATTTATTGTATTTATTTATTTATTTGTGAGTGTCTGCTACTCTGAATTGAATATTTCAAAGTATAATGTATTTCAGTTGATTAAGTCTATTTCAGGATTTTGATATTTAAACTAATCCATGCCAACCATTAAAAGTTTTGTAAACTGGAAGTGCAAAAGAGAGGGAGGAGACTAGGAAGGAAAATCAAAGGAAATCTACACATTAATTCTCTTTAACAGCGTAGGAAATAGTGAATAAACAAATACAACAATAAGAAAAAAGAAACAAAATAACAACTTTAATTACAAGTAGAGCGAATACAACATCTATTAATTTCGCAAAATATAAGACCTAAAATTCAAACAAACATATTAACAGTGGAGATGGCGATAATAGCGAAGGTAAAGAAAAACGAGCAAAAAATTATTGGCAGCGAACTTAATCAATAGTTATTTGGCTGAATTCCCGACAAACTTCGCTTCACCTTCAGGCGAAAGTCTAATCGTTCTCAGTTCAGCTGATATAAGGCAGTACAATGCACTTGTTTTTCAGAAGTTCAAGCAATATTGCTTTGTTTTTCATTGCATTTCAGTTCTTAGTGTGTTACTTTAAATGGAATCTTCTATTCATTGAATAATTTACATCACCAAAGTGTCTTTGTTTTCGAAATATGTAGCGCATATACGCGCGGTTATGTACTCAATTCACGCATGTACAAATAAATACATAATATATATATGAAATATATATATTATGTATTATGTATAAAAGAAATATATATGGATGCGCAGAAAGACACAGAAACAAGCGCACACACACACACACACATCTTCAATAACCACATATATTGCTTTCAAATTTTGGTACAAGGCCATAAGGTTTGAGGGGTGGGGAAGTCGATTACATCGACCCCAGTACTTGACTGGTACTTATTTCATCAACACCGAAAGGATGAAAGACAAAGTTGACCTCGGCTGACTGAATTTGAACTCAGAACGTGAAAACGAGCGAAATATATATA
>NC_068985.1:38782375-38784890 GCF_001194135.2 Octopus bimaculoides
CACCTCAAAAAGATGTAAGGCAAATTTGACATCGATAGCATTTGACATCATAGTACAAGTTTAGAACAAATGCCACTTGGATTTCTGCTTCCTATTTAGCATTCAAGTCACACCAAGAATGAACGTTGACAGATGAAACTATAAAGCATTATATTGCCCAGTACATAGTAATACACACGCGCGCGTGCACGAACACACACATACACACACATAACGAAAGTAAGCTTGTCACGTTTCGTCGATGCCTATACCAAGTTTCAATCAACTAAATTAACACCTCCATTGCTGATTTCCCGAGATTCTTGCAATCTGAATGCAATCGTCGTGTAGGATCAACTTGATGTGCTATCATCCGGTGTTGCTACATTTTCATCTATTCCACTTAGCTCTGAAATCCAAAATGATATTTTGTACTTCAATTTTATAAGTACCATGGAAGTATTATTCATCTTTGTGTACGTTGTGTAAAGTAAAATAGGAAATTATTTTCTAAAAATGGTATAGGCCTCCAAATTTTTGTGTATTTAATATTTTTTCTTCTATATTTTTTTTATTGTATTATTATTTTGGTTTGTGTCAGGTTCGGTCTTATTCCTGGTAGGAATTCTGTGGATAGCAAGTTACTACTTATGACCTTAAGTATCCACATGTTTTCAACAGTCTTTCAAGTGCTTTGGACCTTCCTGATAATCCTTGCTGTCGCTAAGAGACAAAATTTCTGTAGGAGCTCTACAAGACATTCTATTTCTATCTCCCTCAATCATTTGTCTATATCGTGGTTCACTCTTCCCAACGCACAAATTATTATAGTTACGACCTTTACTGTTCACATGCTCCAAATTTTTCCTATTTCAAATTTTAAGGGATTGTATTTTCTTTGTTTTTCTCCCTCTGTGTTTGCGATCCTGAAATCAAATGGGCATGATAGGTCGATAAGTTAGCAACTGCGTTTTTCTTTTCTATGATTGTAATATCAGGTCTATTATTTTGTAATTTCTTGTCCGTTCGAATTGGAAAGTCGCACAAAATCTTACATTTCTCCGACTCTTGTAATCTTTCGTGTCGATGATTATACTATGTTTCCAGTTTCAAATCCCCATTTCTGGCACAGTTTCCAGTGTAAAACTTTTACAACTTGGTCGTATCTCCATTTCTTATATTGTTCCGGTGCCAACTAGGGGCATTTTTCCACAATGTGTGCCACTGTTTCATTCCAAGTTCCACATGCTCTACATTTTTCTATCACATTCTCTCCATATATATTTTTCCCAAGTTGTTTGTTATTATAAATTGGTCTTGGATTGCTACAATTAGGCTCTCTATTTCTTTTTTTAATTGATCCTTTTTCAACAAAGCTCAGGATTTTGTTCCACATATTATTATCATTATTGTTGTTTTACTTTGCAGAGTGTTCGATTTTATTTACTCTGGTAGATTCTGTGAGAGTGGACAGCATCCTGCTGTCAGAAGTATCACAGGATCTCATTCCGGACATTATAAGCTTTGATACTTGGTTGTTAATTATCGTGGGAGATATTCAACATCAAAGTACCAATCTCAAAATCCTAGCTATCCTCAGCAGCGCAGTTTTTTGGGCTTGTTCTGTTCTCATGTCAATTCCGATTTCTCTGACATATTTCTCGAACTTCGTTGTTAGTGGTCTGAGTGCCCCTATAACTTCTGGAATGACAGACACTCTCCTCAGAGTCGATATTCTTGTGATTTCGTCTTTTAGTTGTCCGTATTTTTCAATCTTTTTTTGTTCTTTGTCACTTATGCGTGCAATATCTATAAAACTGATTTCCTCTTTACCTTCATCTACCACAACAATATCTGGTCTCCGAGCCTCGATTAGGGAGTCACATTGGTTTGGCTCTTTCTGATTCATGTTCGTGCCATTTATGTGCTCTGTTCAGACCGTACTTTTAACATATCCTCCGGTGTACGAACTTAGCTGCGTTATCGTGCCTCCTTTTATAGTGCTTTTGGGCCAGGTTGCGACACTCATTCACAATATGTGAGATTGTTTCGTTTCTGCTGCCACACATCCTACAAAGGGACGATTCGCTACTCTTATCAGTTTGGAACTTGATGTAATTAATTCTCAGAGCTTGTTCGTGGGCGCTACATATCAATGCTTCAGTGCATCCTTTCAGATCACTTTTTCTTAGCCATCTCCAAGAGTTGATGTTATCTTTCCCTTGATTTCTCCGAGGAACTGACCATGCAGTGGTTTCATTTTCCAGTTGTTTACTCTCTCTTGTTTCTTAAATGATTATTATTATTATTATTATTATTATTATTATTATTATTATTATTATTATTATTATTATTATTGTGTGGGGCCTGTGATATTTGCTTAAGTAACTTCTCAAGGCAAACTGAAAAAATTCAGAACATTGATTTAGTCTCACACGCACGTAAACACACACATACACGCGTGCACACACACACATGTACGAATACATTCAGCGATATACAAATGAGGACAGACATATGTTCACTTACGGACACA
>NC_068985.1:38785035-38791020 GCF_001194135.2 Octopus bimaculoides
TATATATATATATATATGTGTGTGTGTGTGAGTGTGTGTGTGTGTGTGTGTGTGTGTGTGTGTGTGTATTATGTACGTATGCACGTATGCAATTATGTATGTATGCATACACACGTAGTTATAAAAGTGGAGTTATAAGAAGGATGTTTTGTTTGGTTTCATATTGCAGTGTTCAATATATGAGATTTAGTTTCTCTATACTTAGTATATTCGGAATAAAAATACCATAAAATATATCGTGGTGGCACATCTAGCAAACTATCACATATATAAAGCAGTATGAATGATTCGTTTTGACAGTTAACTTGGTCATAAAATCTGATGTTATCTTATTCACGAGGGAAATACTTAATGAGCTGTATTTTATCGGTTTGGTCACAAAATACATTTCTGCGTCGGCAATGATAATTTTCTTTGAAGAATTTCGACGAACAGAAAGCAATTTTTACACATATTTATTGTTGGCGTGAATTTAAGGGAGAATATATTTTTCTTGTTCTTAACTAAATTCTTGGAATAATTCAAAAGGTCACCCACTTAACTTTCCGACGGAAGTAACGTCACAAACGATTACTTTAGAAGTTGTCTAAACATGTATATATTTATGATAATTTGCATAGATGGAGATATGTCTAATGTTCTTGTTCTTGTTGTTGATGGTTAACCTCAAGGAAGATCTGATTGAAAGAAGTTTTTTTTTTTTTTATTGAAGGTGATCTAACGTTACACATCCTATCCTTTTAAGGCATTGCAGTTTATAAATACACTCTCTATTTTCTCCCATCAACTTTTAAAGTTGTTAATGTGTGAAATAATTTCTTTTAATCTCTTAGAAATACTGAAATGATATGCAAATAATTAAAATGAATACTTGTTATTTGTAGCACTTTTATAAGTAATTCTAAGCTGCATCATTTCAGTGTCGGTTGAATAAAAGTAGGCATCCTACTTAGACGAACAATAACCATTAGAATTAGACAATTGTGGATAATTTGATTCTTTGCTAATATAACATAATTTATCATAGGGCTTGCGATAAGGTTTAAAAGATCTAATTGCAAATCTAAGTTGATATCTAAAAAAATCTACGTTATTAACGTTACTTTCTAGCGTAATCTGTAAGGTCATTCTGTAGAAGAAAGTAATCAGATTCTTCTTAAGTTTATCTAACTCATGGCTATTTAAATTATGGGTGACTACATGACCGTCATCCTTGTATTGTAGAATAAGTCTTTACGAAAGATTTTGAAGGTCTACTGGCCGAATAGGATCTCGAATAGCCAACTACACATTTAAGCTAACGTGAAACCAATCTTTGTCCATATGTTTATGTCCATATGTTTATGTCCATATGTTTATTTATGTATGTGTCTGCATGTATATGAGTCTATGCCTGTTCTATGTATGCACGCTATGCATGTATTGTTGCTCTCCATTTCATTTGAATAAAAATGATATTCTCGAATAGTTTTCTTTCAATTAAATCAGCGTCCCACCATATTGAACAGGTCGTGTTTCTCACCGCTCACGACATAACATATAATCGCTTGAGAATTATTCGGTCTTAGTAGACACATGACATGTGATCTTCTTCTAGCACATTAGCAGTCCACCTAGTGGCCTCCTTTATATATATTTTTATACACACACACACACACACACACACACACACATACATATATATATATATATATATATATATATATATATATATGTATGTATGTATGTATGTATGTATGTATGTATGTATAGTATGTGATTGTCGCTATTCGTATATGATCGTGCTCTGTCTGCTATTTCTAGCAAATCAAGTGTTCATATGGAGGGATATTTTTGTCCTCTGTAATTAACGTGTTGTCTAGCAACAGACAGTATTTCAGTCCTCTGTCGCTATTTTTTCTTTTAGTTCTCATTAATCAGTTGAAACTTCTTTCTTTTAACTGCTGCTCTTGTCCCACGTATTAACGCTTTTGTACTAAAGCTATTAAGCGCAGGGCGATATAATAGTAATTTTGAAGGCTTAAACTAATCTTGCACCAACATTATTTACAACAAAATAATGTTCTGTTGCGTTGCTTCCATTACTGGTTATTTTACTTTAAGGATTGCCCTGTTATTTCTTAACTGTAGTCTGCACTGACAGAGAATTTAGCTTGAGTTATTACATAGAAATTATCAGATTTTGTGTCTCACTGAAATGAAGACTGCACCATTGAATACTTCCCTTCTAGTACTTATCTCTCTGGAGCGAGTAAATTAGAACAAAATCCCTTTCCGAAACTGAATTTTCTCGTAATACCCAAGAAATAATAGACTTGAATTTAATGAACTGCATAATCAACCCTGGAAGCTTCGATTAACAAGCTAACGTTGTATATATAATAAATATTGATTTTTACTATGGACAAACGGTTATATTTTCTGAAAGATAGTGTGCCCTAGAATCACATGTAAGCAATTACTGGTACACTTTTAGCAATGTCAGTCTCCAATGATATGGATTTTGTATTCGTTTATAACATTCTATCGTTGAACATCTTTGTTGTTGTTGTTGCTGCTGTTGTTTAACACTGGTCAGTCCTGAACTGTTAGACCTAGTCGTAATGATGTTCAAACCATGATCATGCAGTCCTTCTGCTAAAGATATGATATGATCGTGCTTTTTCTGCTATTTCTAGCAAATTAAGTATCCATATATGTACTTACTACATCGTTCTTTTGTTTTTTTTCATGTTGATGATAACGATGTTGCTGTGTAACCAAGTACAGGGATCTCAGAAAAAGTAATTCCATAATAGTTCAGGTAAGTTTGATAAGAGTAATACAACTTTCTACCAAGTTAAAGTTGACTAAAAACAATGAGTTTCTATAGTGGTCTTGGATTTTACATTTGTACACGCACAGTGGATATAGTCAATGGCAGCAGTCTCAGTATATATCTTCTAATCTAATCAGTTAGGTGGAGACTATTCGGGGGAAGGAAATTATCCTCAAGCCGGATACAATGCCCGAATGTTTCAAATAAAGTGAACTCCGCAAGAAGCACGCAAAGGAACAGGTGGTTCTGGTGACATATCATGTCTACCAACTCAGCAGGCCATTGCAAGTTTTGGGGAGAGAACTCAAAGATCCAGAAAGTGAAGCACATGGCATGCAGTTTCATTTTCTTTCTGTTTCACTTGTCCATCGGCCTGGATTGGTACTATTTTATTGACACCGAAAAGATGAAAGGCGAACTTGACCTCGGTAGCATTTTACTCACAGTACAAGTTCAAAACAAATACCGCTTGACTTTCTACTTTCTATCTAACATTTAAATGACTACCAACATGAATATTCACAGATGAAACTATGAAGCATTTAGAGAAGAAATGCAACGATAGAGCCACAACTTTCCAGTTCGTAAAATAATAATGGTTTTCTCAGCTGGCACGAAAGCTTTGTATCTTATCGATTAGAAAGATTGGCAGCAGTGATATTCCTACATTTATAAAAGCATTATTGATAAGATTGAAATTAAGACTTACGCTCTAACTGAGGCTCAGAACGCTTTTAGCGTGATAAATTACATTTGCCTTTGAACGGTCGCCATTGGAATTTAAAAACGACTTTGGAAATTTTATGTCATTAAAAAATGTTGTGAATTGAATGACGTGCGTAATGCTTATAGAGATGAGAAAGTGAGTAATGCTTATAGAGATGAGAAAGTGAATAATGCATATAGTAAATGCTTTATAATACGCTTATGTCGTTACTGCACTACTTAATCCAGTGGTACCTTGCTATATATTAGCTCCGAGTCAATGAGGGATCATGTACATGATTGCCCGAAACAACTTAGTGAAAATGACACTACGTTTCATTCACATTACGCGTCCTTCCTCATTAAATAGCGTGATCTTACATACATTCAAAATGACATGACCATCGCAGCTGGAATATCATTGATCGTATACATACTTAACCAGAACTAACAAATGGATAAACAACAATACTAACATCCTTATAGTATCTGGTTTGTTCTTAGAATTGCTATAAAAACCTATATTTCAATGAACGAAAGTAAATTGGAATGTTAATGAGGATGAAGCTCTTTCTTAACGACACTGACTGTGAAATTGAAATGAAATTTGTTCAAGACAATGCAACAACGTATTAGTTTCTTGTAGTGAAGCAAAGACAGTTACAGTATTAAATTAACACTTTATTTAAGTTTTGTGTCTCAACTAAACCTCCAAGTGGGTTCTTGTTAAATTTAATTCTAAGTCACTGTGATAACTAAATGACTTTTATTATTTATTATCATTTTAAGCCGGCGAGCTGGCAGAATCGTTAGCACGCCGGACAAAATACGTCGCGATATTTTGGCCGTCTTTACATTCTTAGTTCAGATTCCACCGAGGCCGACTTTGTCTTTCGTCCTATCGGTGTTGATAAAATAAGTAGTAGTAGTCGAGCGAAATTACTGGTCTTGTATCAAAAATTAAAACCATTATTTATTATCATTGTTTGAACAACTGTCACTCTGTATTTTATATGTCGGGATAGGTAGAGCTTATTGTGAAATTCATGCCATTTCTAATGGTTTTAACAGCACATGAAATCGGACGAGAAATTTTATTATCAGTTCTATTTTTGAAATTAATTTTCTTTAATGACTTTGATGGTGAAAAAATATCTATAACATTTCTCAGGGTTTCGGAAGCAAAACAGGAAAAGTCATTCTCAGAGAGAAGAATGGCCCCGATGCTTACAACCCAACTGATTAATTTTATCAGATAAAGGAGTACTGAGTAAATCTGCTTAACGGATTAAGTAGACTCCTCAAATCAGTCTGATCGAGTCGCTTTTTGAGAAGCTGTGTCCACTCGGGAGAAACCCGTATTCCAAAGATTATCTAAAACTATGCTATTCGTAATGCACTTTTCATTTTTATGAGGGTAGAGAGTGAGCGTAGAGGAAGATTTGCTTCAAAGCATTCGGACGATCATACAGTTACCTGTTAGAAGCTTACATCTTGGGTTTTAATAATCTCAACTAAGTGCATGTGGAAATAAATATACAATCAAAATCAAAATATTCCATAAACATGAATATATGAATGAATGATTGTATACATCCATGTACATCTTTTCCATGTATTTCATGTAGAAGTTAGTACTTGGTGAGCTGGGCTTAAGGTTTTTGTTTCAATGCAATTCCATTCATAAACTTGCTTGGCTTCAGTTTGAAGATCTGCAAGACTAGTGTTCAGTATAAAGCGGGAAAAACACATCTGATATTCACCTACCATGGGAGGGAAATAAGAATTGCAGTCGAGAGTACACTTTTTTTGCTGTTATTTCTAGATAACGTTCATAATGTTTAGCTGATAGAACAGGCATACGATCAAAGCATTCCAGGATTTCTTTCCGTCATTCATTTCATCCTTTCAATTATTTAGTGCAGACTCTTCAGGATACACTACCCAGTATGTCCTTTCTTCATATTAAAACCTCTAGAGTGTAATTTATGGGAGATTTGGATAGTTTTACTAGCAGGACAAAGTTGAGATCCTTTCCTTTGATTTTACTACATAACGTTAACGTTACTCCTTAACTTCAGTAACCACATACAATTCAATAATCATTGAATTACGAAAATGAGAACTTGTAAAACGTTTAACACTTCATATTTAGTGTAAAAAAAAAACTCTATATAACATATGCGGGTATCATAACATTTAAGAAATCCTGAGAATATTTTTGCTATTGTTACTATATTCAATCTTGAAAATATTGTTCTTCTCTTCGGCTATATATATGACAGTCATATATATGAATATATGACTGTCTGTCTGTCTTTATGTATGTATGTATGTATTTATGAGTGTGTGTGTGGGGGGGGGCATACGTATGTATGTGTATATATATGTATGCTTTATATATATATATATATACATATATATATATACATACATATATATGTGTGTATATATATGTATAT
>NC_068985.1:38792040-38796638 GCF_001194135.2 Octopus bimaculoides
TTCTTCTTCTTCTTCTTCTTCTTCTTCTTATTATTATTATTATTATTATTATTATTATTATTATTATTATTATTATTATTATTATTATCATTATTATTATTATTACATTCTTTTCTTCGTTTTCTTTTTGCGGTCATGGGATGATGATGTTGATGGTATTTCTATATTTCATGCTATTATTTTTCCTCTGTAATCCTTCATTTTCCCTCTCATGCATGTGTGTATACATACATACATACATACATACATACATATATATATATATATAGTGATACTGTAAGGAGAAAAGGAAACAAAAATGATAACATTGGCCGTTAATATATTTTATCTCTCACGAAAGGATGAAAGGCAAATTTGACCACGACGGAATTTGAACTCACACTTTAAAGAGTCGGAACAAATTCCTCTAAGCATTCTGTCAGCTTGTCGCCTAAGTATTAATAATGATAATGATTTTAAATGTTGGCACAAGGCCAGCAATTTCACAGGAGTGGGTAAATTGATTACACGTGTACCCTTAACTACGTTAAGGGTACACGTGTCTTTGGCGTGCTCAGCCACTTGCACGTTAATTTCACGAGCAAGCTGTTCCGTTGATTGAATCAACTGGAACCCTCGTCGTCGTAACCGACGGAGTGCCATGTAATGTAATACATGTGGGTACGTGAGAGAGCGTGCGTACGTGCGTACGTGCGTGTGTGTGTCTATAAGCATATATACATATGTTTATAAGCCTGTGTGTGGGTGTGCGTGCGTGTGCGTGTAAGTCTGTATATATTCCTTAAATTGGATATGCTAAAAGACAGCCACAAGACTGCGATGTTCGTCTCGAGAAAGCATCTCGTATGGACAGAGAGTACTACGTATCAGTAGAAAGTACTATACATCTATACGAGATGCTTTGTGAAAACGTACATCTCAGTATATGGCTTTCTTATAGTATATCCACACTAAGTAAGGTGTGCAGATTGTTATTCGGTACTGATTCTGCTTCCGTTGTTAATATGATTTGCATGAAGAATGCATTCACAGCAGCTGATTCGATTTTTGTATTACTGACGCTAACCAATGTAGTTTTTTTGTTTTGCTTTGTTTTTTTTTTTTGTTTTGTTTTGTTGTTTTTTGGTGGGAGCAATGTTATAATGTACACTGTTGCCTGAAATCTATGGAGATTTTTCTGTAGTATAGTATAGTATAGTATTAACACTTAAAGAATAATATTTATTACTTTAAGTAGTTGCTTGTAGTGTTATATGTATTTTAATAAAGAATATATCTCCTTTTAATGGAAATATGGTGTGTTTCTTCGATCATTTAAAAGAATAGTAGAGACATATTTGTTAATGACACTCCAGATAATATCTGAAAGTGGGAAATAGGCCGCCAACACTTCAATAGCTTTCATCTTACCATGAAAGGCTGACAAGAGGCAAAGCTACGTCAACATCAAATACACTAACACTAATCATACATTGGTAAAACGTTAACTAATTAACCATTCAATTATAGAAACTTGTTCTCACGGTCCCTAAATTCAAATTTGGGATCTGGGGCACAAATCTATATATTTTCACATTTTGTATTTCAATAACAATAAGCAACATAGATAAATATATAAATAAGTAAAAGAACAATCTTATATGATGGACATTTCGAAGTTTCATTTAAAGTCTCTAATTATTATTGTTTTGAAAAATTGTAATTTCCTTTACATTTCTGAATGAGTGAATAATTTTCAAAAAATATAAAATATGAGAAATTGGTAAACTTTCAAGTGCTAATTGTAATTCATTTCTTCAAGAAAATAGAAACACAATTTTTATGTTCAACTTTTCATTTTAATTGTCTTACAAAGAATACGTTTCACGTGTTTTGAATAAAAATTTTGAATATTCACACTAACACCCGTATCAAAGAAAAGCACATAGCACTCATCCATGCAGAGAAAGAAACATACACGCTCACGCAAAACCATTCAGCATACACACGCGCATGAAAAACATACATACCAACAGGCGCCCACACACATATACACGTATATATATAGTAACCCCACCCTTTTATCTCTCTTGCCATGTTTGTCGATTCATTTAAAAGAACATATATTCATTATTTCATGAATATACGATGCTTCTCATTTCTATGTATATAGAAATGGAAATACTTATATAAATGTATATGCATTGCAAATAAGTACACACACACATACGTGCATACGTGTGTATGTATGTATGTATGTATGTATGTATGCATCTTTGTATATATATGTGTGTGTGTGTGTGTGTCTAAGAACTGGTATTCTAAATTCTTGGAGAAACTGCATAGGCCAATGTATGTGTATATATACTAATATATATATATATATACATATATACATGCATATATATATATATATATATATATATATATATATATGTATGTATGTATATATGTATGTATGCAAGTATGTATGCATGTATGTATGTATGTTTAGAGCGGGCAGGTGAGACAAAGGATCACTGCGGGAGAAAAACCACAGGTATATGTATATGGAGAATGCGTCTTCTTGAGAGAATTTTCGAGCACCATAAAAAAATTCCAATTTTACATTTTCCATTATAACAGCTCTGTTGAGAAATATTCTTTGTGAATAATAATACTTTCAATAATAATTCTATTGTCAATGCAATTTCCATTGATTGAAATAGCTATTAGATATATGTAGCAATCACAGTTTGTGAAAAATTCAGATTACTCATTATTTAAATTCACTAAATATGTGTTCGTTGGATTTGCTAATAAATTGCAGATCGCTCGAATTTATGAATACTATAAATATTAACTTTAAAAATGATATGTAGAGATTACATATTTTACATTTTAGACAGTATTAGCTTTACCAGTCGGTGAGCAATAAATAAATGACAGGTAGATGGGGTTCCTCATTAGAATCTGATCTTGGGTTGAAGAGATCTGGATACCTTTACTAATATTAAGATTATATTGAAAAGTAACAAATTACCTCTTGGGAAACGAAACATTTGTAGAGACATTGTTAGCCATGATAATTTGAAATGCTCCAGCTATATCAATACAGTTTCCATATAATAAATATATAGGAAATCCATGCCAACACAAACCTATCCTCATAAATGTTCCCAAATTATGAATTTTTATGTGTTTGGTATTGGTTTTGAGTTTGAATCAAAACAATTGTACGGATTGTTATTGTGATGTTAATAAATTAACAAATGTCAGTTTGAACTCTCTATTTTCGTTTTATTATTATTATTATTATTATTATTATTATTGTTATTATTATTATTATTATTATTATTATTATTATTATTATTATTATTATTATTATTATTATTATTATTATTATTATTATTATCATTATCATTATCATTATTATTATTATTATTATTATTATTATTATTATTATTATTATTATTATTATTGTTATCCTTTTATTATTATTATTATTATTATTATTATTATTATTATTATTATTATTTTATGTTTGACTTTTGTTTTGCATTTGTACAAGTTGGATCCAAGTCTCACCCAGAGACTTCAAGAGACAACAAGTTAGAGGTTCATGTAGGTGTTATGCCTAGGGTACCATATATTTGGATTTGTACAGTTTTGTTCAAGTGAATGTTTAAGAAACCATAAGAAAATTATGTGTTTGCTTTAAAATTTGAGATCACATAGACAGTATTTTACGTAGGATATGGGCAGTTCCCATGAGCACTATCTTTTGAACTTCAGCCATTTTGGGGTTTCCTGGTATCTGAGCTAGGTAGTAATCAGCCCGTTTCGCTGTCATTTCCAGGGCACCTATGACAATAGGCATTGTTTTCGTCTTCAGATTCCACATTTTGCTAATTTCTATTTCAAGATCTTTATATTTGCTCAGTTTTTGGTAGGCCTTGACAGATACGTTTATATCGATTGGGACAGTAATATTATTATTATTATTATATAACAAAAATGTGATGTCACTTTTACAACTATGGTTTCTTATACGGGTTCAAGTGAATGTAACTTACTTTTCTATATGATAGTAGTAAGAAAACCCATGATCTTCACAACATTTTGATTCATATTCTGAGAGAAATTTCTAAAACCGTTCGTTTAGCTCGAAAGAATTCAATAACGATATGGAATCAACATATAAAGGAAAAATCTTTTGCGGAATGTATGAATCACACTTATGTTTCTTCTCCCAAGACGAGAAAATATTCATCACCCACCTTCCTTGAATAGCGAATCTATTATATCATTTTTACGCTTTATTTTGTTCGTCCGAATACACATCTTTGACGGTTTTTATGAGGCAAGGAATGAATGACAATTGGGTAGATTAGAAAAAAAGGGTATTCACTGTCACATAAATATAATTTGGGAACGGAATGGCTTGTAACGTATTGTGAGAGAAAGAGTTACTGGGGAATAAACGAGTCGATTACTCTAAGATTATTAACTAGAGAACTGAGAGGATTCTTAAAGAACGTTTACTTCCTACACCTACATTGACACACACACATGTATGTATGTAAGTATATATACATGTATAAATATATATATGTATATATATATATATATATATATAT
>NC_068985.1:38796648-38797205 GCF_001194135.2 Octopus bimaculoides
TATATATATAAATACACACACACACACACATACACACACACACACACACACACACACACACACACACACACATATATATATATATATATACACACATGTAAACAGGAATAAGTGGTAGATGTTGTTTTTAAAGAAGTGTTGCCTATTTTACTTTATTAGCTATATTTCTTTTGTGAGCACAGAGTACAATCTTGTTAGTTGGTTGGCAGCAAAAGAAAACCCCCCAAAAAGAAAACAAGTGATGATTTATTTCTAGCCATGCGTGAAATAAGTACAGTTATTCATTACGAATCCTGCAAATAATAAAGCCAAAAATATTCGATTCGTTACCACTGTATAAGCTATGTCTGGGAAACATCCGTTCCTCTATAAATGTTAACCAGCCGTCACTCATGAGTATCTAATAAGAGGGAGCAATCCTGTTCACTGAATTTCATCATTATCTTTTTTCCCCAAATTACCGTGTTTTATTTTATTTTATTTACACATTTATTTTTTATCGTCGAACATTCCAAACAGATAATATTTGTTCTTGACTGTTTTTTTTTTTTTTTTTT
>NC_068985.1:38797215-38797474 GCF_001194135.2 Octopus bimaculoides
TTTTTTTTTTTTTTGTTTATCACTCTTTGTTTATATCGTAAGAGTATATTTCTATCACGTATGACATATTTCTGACATTGGAGGCTTCTTCAAATATATGTTTCGAGATGCACTGAAGAAACCGCAGTTTAGTTTAGGCTTTATTTAGTTATTTAGTACACATTTGTTCAATGCACAATTCTGAATTCAGTGTTGAGAGCACTACATTCTTAACATGAATATGTCATTTATCAAATCACCAGTTACATGTGTTTATATA
>NC_068985.1:38797666-38807359 GCF_001194135.2 Octopus bimaculoides
ATATATATATATATATATATATATAAACCAGGATCTATGCATAACGAGAAAGTTATGGCATTTCTAATAATACTACTACGGCTGCTGCTACTACTACAACTACTACTACTACTACTACTACTACTACTACTACTACTACTACTACTACTACTACTACTAGTAAGAAGAAGAAGAAGAAGAAGAAGAAGAAGAAGAAGAAGAAGAAGAAGAAGAAGAAGAAGAAGAAGAAGGCGACGGCGACGACTACGATGATGATGATGATGATGATGTCGCTGATGACGAAGATGACAGAGGCAACGACGACGACGATGATGTATGTGTATTTGGAGGAGTGTAGTGCTTGAAATGAACACGAGTGCGTATAGGAAGCTAAGATGATTACGATTAGTCTAAATTATATAAAACACAAATAGAAGCGAAAGAGATTGGTGTTATATCATATAAATTAGCCATCAAAACTTAACCCCATGAAATTGAAATATGCACCTTTATTCTCTATCAAAGACACATATAATGTATGATGACAGGTGTGGGAACTCATTTCACTCTAAATACTTACTGACATAGAAACGTGCGCCTACAGACTCATTATGAGACTGGAAAGTCACATAAGTGACTCAAAAACTTACATAACTGACTGAAGAGATTTGCGTGTTGCAGTTATGAATCTAATTTACCAATGAAAAATATACATGCTTTTCTATTTTGAATTCTTATTTTCCTCTTTCTTCTATCATATTTACACAGGTGCACACAGAGATACTAACATACACACACACACACATAAACACAAGCACATATACATACATATATATGTACGTATATATATATAGCAACAGACGAATAGTGTGTCAATCCGTTACAGCTGTTTCCAGCATGTTTTTAATTGATTAATGGAGAAATTACGTCATTAGAATAAGCCGTTTTCAACTGGTGTATACATGAATTACAAAATTCAGAAAAATTCAGAAGTCTGTGGAACTTTATGGTTTTCTGACTAATGCCGGTTAGAAGTCCGGTATGCCCCTTTATTCTCTATCAATCGACTTAATCCCTTTATCTGTCCTTGTTTGTCCCCTCTATGTTTAGCCCTTTGTGGGCAATAAAGAAATAAGAAACGTTGGCACGCCGGGTGAAATGCTTAGCGGTATTTCTTCTGTCTCTACGTTCTGAGTTCAAATTCCACCGGGGTCGGCTTTCCCTTTAATCCTTTCGGGGTCGATAAATTAAGTACCCAGTTACCTACTGGAGTCGATCTAATCGACTGACCCCGTCCCCCAAAATTTCGGGCCTTGTGTTTAGAATAGAAAAGAATATTCTATCGATAATATCACCTCCATTGCATGACTTTGTATCTAGTCAAATATAAATCAATATTAATAAAAGGCCGAACTAAATACAAATTGTTAATATCTTTTTTTTTGTTTTTTTCTCAGCCGAGAAATGTATAATAATTCACTAAGTATTTAGTTCTTGAACAAGCATAAGTATAGAACAGAATAAATATCATTGTGTTTCATGGCTTAAAATACAATAAGGAAAAAAGTAGTGGATGTGGGTATAACTGACAACACTACTAAAAAGAAAAGAATGTGTGCATATACTAAAAATAGTTGATGTAAATGTGTGCAGTTTTTGTACGACTGAATCTTCGTGTGGTTTTCTGTATGTGCGTGAGTGTTTGTATGTGATGTATTAATGTGAGATTTCATATGTTGTGAGATAAAAAAATAAAACGGATCTAATATTTTATGTTGATATCTTGATTAGGTATTACTTTTCATATAATATTCTATTATTATTTGCATAATTCTTGTTTTCATTGATTTCATTCTTCAGAGCAAATATTTTCTTTTCGAAAGCACTACAATCCGACTTTTTATGATAAATTTATATTTAGAATAAGATATGAAGCAGAATATGATAGACTGCATAAAAAGCAAATACGAAATCTTACGAACGCAGAATGCTGAACCAACGTATATTCATTCATATTGGCTATGTCTTTCTATGTATTTATTTAAGTCCATAGTATGTATTTACGTGTGATTATATGCATACATATCCATCTGTCCATCCATCTATCTATCTATCTATCTATCTATCTATCTATCTATCTATCTATCTATCTATCTATCTATCTTTCTATCTATCTATCTATCTATCTAGCTATTTATCTAGCTATCTATCTATCGTTTTATATAAGCGTGTGCGAGTATGTGAGTATGAGTATCTATAAGTGTGAGTGTTCGTGTGAATGCACATATACGCACATATGTCTCAATATGTATATCAATATGTATATCTATGTTTGAGTATATATTCATACTAAAGACTAAACTTCAGAAGTCTTAATTAATATGC
The DNA here is from genome assembly GCF_001194135.2 of Octopus bimaculoides. Taxonomy (NCBI): domain Eukaryota; kingdom Metazoa; phylum Mollusca; class Cephalopoda; order Octopoda; family Octopodidae; genus Octopus; species Octopus bimaculoides. Next base: position 38,800,031 of record NC_068985.1, read on the forward strand.
AGTAAGATAACAAATATAGACCGACTGTATGTATGTCAGACTTCAACTATTTTTAACTATGTATCTAAACACTAATTGTGCAGATAATCGAAGTTAATGAAATATTTTCAGCTTAATATTTTATATATGTAACATCCTACTGTATCTGCGTTTTCTACGCTGAATGCTCCCCTGGGGTTATTTCCTGCGATGATCTTGCGGGTATTTCCATTTGGCGTCGCCATAGTGCTTCTGTTTCTATAGATCTGCGTCACAACATTCTCTCTAGTTTGATGCAGTTCTTCGATTTGTCTTCTTTCAGCAATACAAGGCATATATGTTTTGACCTGTTAATATATGGCCTAGATTTATCTATGCGTGGAGATAGACAGCATATGGTTTGTTACTATCTTTCAAATTTCAGATAAGATTTACAAGCTGTTGTGCATTCGTTTTGTTATACGTGCTTGGAAAATGAGAACGAGATTGTTGTATTTCTTTTTAAATCACTTTTTGCATTATGTTATATAGTTTTTCTTTCGATTCCCGTATTTGACGGAACGGAGATGGTCTCGGTTTTGTAGCCGAATGAGTTAACTCTGCATGTCTGGTATAGTGGCGGAGTTATGAATTCCTAAAATTGCGGCTTTGTGTGCATGCTGGTTCGCTCACTAGAAATGTTGCTTCTCACATTAGGGTAGCAGCTGTAGGAAGTTTACACAGAACGTGCTTTGAATATCTTCTTATATTTATGTCTATCGAAGAAATGATTATCAATCACGGCTAGGAAGTTTTTGCCAACATTAGTTCTAACATTCAGGAACCTAGAGAGTGCAAGCAATTTTAGTTTATTGTGTTTGTGATAAGGTCTGGTCCTTGTTTGACTGTAAAATATTTTCACTTTCAGCCAGGGCTGCTTTATCAAAAAAATACTTTTACAAGAAGAGAGATTAGATATCCTAGAGAGATTAGATGAGTAATTTCGTTAGATGTAAAGACTCAATATTAAGTGTTCTTCATTTAATGGGTTAAATGGACATAGCTATTATCGCCCTTTACCTTAAAACATTTCTGGCTTTCTTCTCAAAATCTTTTTTCTCGTTTGTTCTTCTTGTAATTCCATACGAATCCTGAATGATTGCCGGGCTGTGCAGGTTATGCTGTACAAACCGGTCCATTCCCTGAACTATTCCCTTGCTAATTATTTTCTTGAACCTCTAATTTTACACTTTCTTGAACTGAACATTTAGAAATAGATATGTTTTTTATTCATTAAATTATTTCTTCCTCGAAGAAAACATTTCCTTCAGTTTAATGTCATTTCACTTTGACCTTCCAGCCATGCTAATCTCATTTCTTTTCAAAATTCAGCTTTTTTTAAAGGCAAAATAGCTTATCATATAGGAAATATGAAAACAACCAATATATCGAGCGACTTCATAAAACGAACGTCGCTGGCTGGGTCATTATTTACAATGGTGCCACTAATATGCTTCTTGATTGAATCATGAAAATCTGGAAACTAAATTTTTACTATCAGACAAAAACAATGTATACAAAAATATTATAAGACATAAAACCTAATATACTTTAAAATAGATTAAGGAACGGGGAAACATTATATATAATGGAACATGACAATTATGTATCTAATTATATGATATCAAAGCAATCAACTTAATTAACACTTCTCTCTTGTTAGAATCGACTTTTCTGAAGATCAATCCAAGCAGTAACCGTATCGATCACTCGAGTTTAAGACAACTGACAAAGATCATACGCGCTATTTCTCTTCTACTGTCCAATTAATATAAACAGAAAGTAAATACAGAAGAAATATACACACACATATGCACACACGGGAAATTAAAGATACGCACATACGCTGAGACAGACATTGTGTTCCATGAGTTCCCATATAATATTTATCGAGGTTTGATTAATATAATCTTTAGCTTCCATTTGTAGTATTCTAAAGCTTACATTGACTAAAACTGCATAAATTCCAGAAAATGTTATTTTTTGTAAGAATCTGTTAGAAAAGAGGCATGAATGTTGTCTTTTATTTAATATTATTTTTATGTTAACAGCTAGGTAGGAATACCGTTTTTGCTATGTCTATATTAATAGCTAAGATTGTAAATATGCCTACATGGAAAAGTTTAATAAATATACATTTAGGTTGCTTCATTGTGTCATAATATTTTCTTCATATGCATGCGTACACACAAACAGACATCCATGGATATATAGACAAACATACAGAAATATGTATATGGGAATAAAGTTTCTTCATACTGTACAGTGAAATGTATTAGTGGAGATAGAAAAATTATTCTGTGAGTCTAGAGATATCTTTTCTTTCCTTGCACATAGATATAAAAATTCTGGATTTTCCTAAGGAAATAATAGAACAGAACTTAAATCTATTCAACATTTTTTTAATATTTATATATATATTCTATGTGATTGACAAGATTAACTCTCCGGCGTTAGACAAAGACAAAACAGAAAGGAAAATGCTAAAAGGTTTTAAGCTTTATTCTTATAATTTCCTTAGGAAAATCCAAACTTGTTATATCTATTTATAAATAAACAACGAAAAGATACATTATTTACAACCAATTTTTATAACACTATATATATATATATATATATATATGTATGTATGTATATATATGTATGTATGTATGTATGTATGTATGTATGTATGCATGTATGCATGTATGTATGTATGTATGTATGTATGTTTGTATGTATGTATATTTTGGTGTGTTTATTTGTAAGAACAAGGATGACAGATAAAATTAATTACTCAGTTAATTCTGTTGCGTTTCTATGTCAATTTATTCAGAAATTGTGGTGTGGTGTGGTTTGCTTTCTCAGTTAGAAATTTTGTAGGTTATTTAAAAGTACACATTCTGAATATTTGACAAAGAAAAAACATCGTGAGTTCAAGAGTATAAAAGCATCATGTTCGTTCTTCATGTTCGACTTTGTCGACATTGATTGAACAAACACATGTTCAAAGACATTCCTACCGTCACCATCACCTCTTTTCTTTTCTTCAAAGTCGAGAATGTCCGTTATGTTAAATTTTCATTAAGGAGATTCATACGAGGAACATTTAACCACTGCTTCTTGCAATTCGAGTAACTATGTAGAAACTCCCTAACGATCTCGAGCGAGTCACTGTCAATGATGTAGCTGAAGAACGGGCTAGGCCACGCTAACAAAAGAGACCTATGATCAATTTATTTCGAGTTGTTCCCATTGAAATTTTTGTTCATATAATGACTGAATTTGGGATTATCTAATGTAATTTCCCACCTCCTTTTAAAAAGAGACTGTGTTGCGATTTGGGCGAAAATGACTAGTTTTAGCAGACATGGTCATGACCATTTTGCAAACATTTTATATTAAATTGATTTCAACTACTGAGTGAGAGAGAGAGAGAGAGAAATGAAAGAAAGAGAGATAGATAGAAATAGAAACAGAAAGAGAGAGAGAGAGAGAGATAGAAATATAAAACGAAAGAGAGAGAGAGAGAGAGAGAGAGAGAGACGAAGAAAAAGTGAGAAAGATTGACATAGAGAATGTCCACACCCTTCGCCGACGTTTTCGACGGATGAGATCGATGTAATTACCATTCCACTCCAAGTGTTCCAAATGGATGGCTCTACGAAAATTATTTTCAAGCAGGTGACAGATGTTATATTGTTGCTTTCTCTCAAATATGCCATCGCTTTGTATATCCATGTTAAAATGCGTTCCGCCATGAACATACTCTGCTAATCTTGTGCTTTTACATATCTATCCTGTGTTGCTATTTTCAGACAGATGAGTGATTTTCGTGAAAATTTGGCTGATGTTTCAAACGGATACAGCAAATACATTAGTCTTGCGGCTGACTCATTTCCAGTTCTGTAGATGTTAATTTAGATCTGTTCAAGAATGCTAACTTTGCCGGTCTTACAAGTTCTGGAGAGCCTATGAAGATCACAACACAATCCATTTGTCAACCACGTGTTGGTTTCGGGTTCAGTCCCACTGCATGATACGTTGGGTAAGTGTCTTCTACTACAGCCACGTGGTTCCGGGTTCAGTTCCACTGCGCAGTACCTTGGGCATGTGTATTCTACAATTGCTAATTGCCTCGGGCCGACCAAAGCCTTGTCAGTGGATTTAGTAGGTGGAAACTATAAGAAGCCCGTCGTATATTAGGCTCGAAACGTAAAAGACTTTCTTACTTCCCGAGCGTAAAAGTAATACGTTTGTTGTTTACACGCACATCTTCGTCTTTTGTTATTTTGTAAATTCTCACTATATATATATATAATGTGTGTGTATAGGTAGGTAGATAGGTATATATGTGTGTATATATACATACATATACACACACATATATATACGTATGTATAATCTTTATAATCGCACACACGCCGACATGTACAAGGAGAATGCGAAGACTAGAGAATTATGTGGTATATGTGAATGGATATGTGATATAGATATGGTAAGATAATAAGTAGTGCTGATCCTGCTTCTGTCTTGAAAAACTAATGTAGTTGAGACGGATGTCCTTCAGAGATCAATAAAAGAAAGCTATATAATCGTGGAGAGATATTGACTCAATAAGGATCATAAATAACCTTTTGATCTTCCCTTCAAATCGCTGAAGGCTAGAACCTGCGTTCATTTATATCCAATAATGCGTCTTTGATATCTTGTTATCTGGAATTATATAAACAAACTGCAGATACATAAAATCTATAGATATATATATATATAGATATGCTGTAACACATACGATGACGATAAATTATCTATCTACAAAATTTTATCATATAATATATGGCTACATACCACTGTAACTGCGGACAACTAACCGCCATGTAATGCCATACAGCATATCAGCTATTTAATTATTGTGCGCGTTTGTAACAATAATAATTATAAACCTTTCTAGTACAAACTCCACCGAGGCCGAATTTGCCTTCATCCTTTCGGGGTCGATAAATTAAGTACCAGTTGCGTACTGGGGTCGATCTAATCGACTGGTTCCGTCCCCTCAAATGTCGAGCCTTGTGCCAAGAGTAGAAAAGAATAATAATCCTTTCTACTAAAGGTGCAATACCTGAAATTTTCGGGAAGGAAGTAAGTCTATTGCATCGATCCCAGTGTTTCACTGGTACTTAATTTATAGACCCCGAAAGGATGAAAGGCAAAGTCGACTTCGGTGGAATTTCAACTCAGAACGTATATACAGACGCAATGCTGCTAAGCATTTTGGCTGGCGTGCTAACGATTCTGCCGGGTCGCCGCCTTTGTAATAATAATAATAATAATAATAATAATAATAATAATGAAAATACTTTCTTTTATTGGCCACAAGGGCCGAACGCAAGACAAATAGGGACAAAATAATACAAGAGTCAAGTGAGTTATTGAAGAATGCTGTGTATACGGTAAGTAACAAAAAACAATTAACAAAACCAACAATACAATTACCCAAAAGGGGGAGTTCCTCACACGGACAACCGACGAACCCCGCACATTCTGGTTATCACGACCGACAGATTCACCTCAGCAGGCATCTCTCTCCTTCCCTAACTCCTTTGGTTTACAAACGGAAGTTCAGAATAGGCCCATTCACACGAGCCATCCTCGCAATATTCACCCACCTGTTTAATCCACCGCCACAAATTTTTCGCCAATTTGGCAAAAATACTCATTAGCCTAACCCTAACACTAACCCTAAAACCCTAACCCTAACCCTAACTCTAAAACCCTAACTCTAAACCCGAACCCTAACCCTAAAACCCTAAAGCTAAAACCCGCACGAACGATGTCATAAATAACAGTACCGCCGATAGTTGTTGTTGAAAAACATGGGCACTAATTTTATTCAAGAGAAAAGATCCCATTACACCGCACAATGTCTTGTTGACAATTTACAACAGTAATTGTTTTCACCTGAATAGACGTCAGTGATTGTTTGAAATTACCGAAAAACGACAATTTTAACACGAACTAACTATTATTTCTGTCATTTCTACAATTTCCCTAAGGTTGTAACAGATGGAAGAAGTATATCCTTCCATCCCTTTCATGACGGTTAGTAGCACGTTAAAGGAGATTTAGCTGATAGGTTTAGAAACTCCTACATGCGTTCGAATCATAAAAGGTCTTTACATTCTACAGTTATTGTAATGCTAATAAACCTAGGAATCTTTTGAACATTTTGGTGTCCTCATTAACTTTTTGTTTTATTTTGGTGGATCCTTTGAACTCATAAATCCGGTTACTTGCTTGCCGTGACATATAAATTACTGATATCACGCTAATCCACTTAGACGCCGGTCCTTCGTATAATTCAATGCCAGAAATTCATCTGCATTTATTTTATTTTATTTTTTAACTCTTTTAAAGAGAAGGGATAAGTCAATAATGGTAACCAAGTACATGACTGGTACATTATTTAATCGACTCAGTTAACCTCGTCGGGATATGAACTCGGAAAGTAAAGAGCCGTAAGTATTGCTGCTAAATATTTTGTCTGATGTGATAATTCTGCTAGCTCACCGCTTTCTTAATGCCTCATATACCATTGTTACACCACTGTAACCCTAATTCTAATTTCTCGCTGAATTTTCAAAATTTAATGATAATCTAAAGAGATTTCAAAAATTACGTCAGTCTTTTTTCACACCGATAACTTTGAAAAGTATATATGAAAATATTGTAATGTAACTTTATAGATGATATATTAACATCTATTGTTCAATTTTCACATAACATATGAAAGTGCACAGATGAAGACTTAATTATGCAGACCACCCGCGCTCAGACGCCTAAAACACAAATGCTGCTTTTTTTTATGAGTCAGAATGTCACCAAATGAAGATTTTTTTCTAGATAATTTTCTTCATTATTGTTTAAAATATATGAACTGATAAATTAGGAATATATAAATACGTGCACACAGTCCCCCCTACACACACACACACAAGCACTCACACATATATTTTATATATATATGTATATATATATATATATATATATATATATATATATATATATATATATATAATTATGTATATATATGCATACATATATATCTATATATAAATATATATATATGCATGTGTGTATATACATATATGCATGTATATGTAATGACATACATGCACACATATACATATATGTATGCATGTATCTATGTGTGTATGTACATACACACATACATACAGAGACACAGACACACACACACACACACACACACACATATATATATATGTATATATATATATATATATATATATATATATATATATATATATATATATA
>NC_068985.1:38807667-38810182 GCF_001194135.2 Octopus bimaculoides
ATATATATATATATATATATATTTATATAGTATCCAGTCTTTTGAAAAAAGATATATATATAGTATCAGTATCTCGTCTTTTGAAAAATATGAGAATAAAATATTCGCAATTTCCTTGTCCATTTTGAATATTTTGAATAATCTCTAATGACTCTTGTCACATGCTACTGTATTTTCGGAACCATCATTCCCAAACATTTTTTTATGTTTTAAATAATGACACTTCTAGACCTATCCAGGGCAAGGAAACTTATTTACCCACAATCAAACCAAAGCTTATGATAAATATACTTCTATATTCGTTACTGAAATATTCCGACGAGAATCTTCCTTGAATTTTTATTTGTCGTTCTTTCTTTCCTTTTTGAATAATACCGTTTGTTCTTTGTGCATGATTTTCTGAAGAGATCCCTAAAAGCGAAATCGAAACGTTGGGATCTGCTACTGAGTAAGATAGAAGAAAAATTTCATTAAAACAGATTTGAATCCCTTTATTACGGTAGCTATACATTTGTGCGTATGTGTGCATATGCATGTAAATGCGTGTGTATTCACCACGATGTACGCGCATGTGTGAACGTGCAGGCAAATTTAACACTTTGTCATCCAGATATACGTATATAAATATATGTTTGTATGTGTGTGTGTGTGTGTGTGTGTTTGTGTGTATGTATATGTATATATACAGTAACAACAACAACAACAACAACAATAATAATAATAATAATAATCCATGTATGGAGTTTATGAATATTTTAATTAAAACATTTATGAATTCCACCATGGATCATTATTACTATTATTATTATTATTATTATTATTCAGTAGTTTTATTTTTATAACGTGCTTTCACTTCACTACCGAGCGCAGCTCTGTGCGCCTTGGGTATGTGCTGTGGTTTGCTGTGGTGCTCTTATGTTTACTGTATTGAAAGTGTTTTGCGTAGAATGTGTGCAGTACCCAGTAGTGCAATTTTCTGTATGTTATATATATTTGTAAGTCCTGGTGTTTTTGTTATGTATTTGTCTGAATATTTTTTTATTATACCTAAGGCACCTACTATGATAGGAATTGTTTCTGTTTTTAGATTCCACATTCGAGTTATCTCTATTTCCAGGTCTTTGTATTTTGAAAGTTTTTCCATTTCTTTTAGAGAAACGTTGTCATATTATTATTATTATTATTATTATTATTATTATTATATTTTAAAAAAAGGATTGACGTAACTCTTCACGAAGGTAAATAGTCAAGACGAAGAGTGAGATTTTAGATGTTTTATTTTTTTAACAATATTTCGACATCTCGCGTAAATTTTTTGAACCAGTGGAAGACACGCGAGATGTCGAAATATTGTTCAAAAAATAAAACATCTAAAATCGCACTCTTCGTCTTGACTACTACTACTACTACTACTACTACTACTACTACTACTACTACCGTTACTATTATTATTATTATTATTATTATTATTATTATTATTATTATTATTATTATTATTATTAAAAGCAGCGAGGTGGCAGAATCGTTAGCACGCCGAGCGAAATGCTTAGCGGTATTTCGTCTGCCGTTACGTTCTGAGTTCAAATTCCGCTGAGTTCAACTTTGCCTTTCATCCTTTCGGTGTCAATAAATTAAGTACCAGTTATGCACTGGGGTCGTCGTAATCGACTTAATCCCTTTGTCTGTCCTTGTTTGTCCCCTCTATGTTTAGCCCCTTATGGGCAATAAAGAAATAAGAAACGTTAACACGCCAGGCGAAATGCTTAACGGTATTTCGTCTGGCTGTACGTCCTGATTTCAAATTCCACCGAGGTTGAATCTGCCTTTCATCCTTTCGGGGTCGATACATTAAGTACCAGTTACGCACTGGCGTCGATGTAATCGACTTAATACCTTTGTCTGTCCTTGTTTGTCCCCTCTATTTTTATAGCCCCTTGTGGGCAATAAAGAAATGAGAATCGTTAGCACGCCGGTCGAAATGCTTAACAGTATTTTGTCTGTCTGCATGTCCTGAGTTCAAATTCCACCCAGGTTGAATCTGCCTTTCATCCTTTCGGGGTCGATAAAATAAGTACTAGTTGCGTACTTGGGACGATCTAATCGACTGGCCCCATCCCCCAACATTTTTAGCCATGTGCCTAGAGTAGACAATAAAATTCATATTAGCATTGTTTTATTGCTTAACAGTCAGTGACAGCAAAAACAGCAGTCATATATCAACAACATCAATAAAACTGTGATTTTATTTCCGTTCAAGCTTATTTGAGATTTACAAAAGGTATATTTCGATCAGGGATTAAACTTACTAAGTAGTGAGAGCTTACGTGACTTGACCCAAATTTTCGTCCTTATGCCCCTTGTATGATAAGGACTAGGTGAAAAAGTATAGCAACGATTACTCTAATTTGTCAAAACAGATCACCAGACACACAGATATATATGTATACATACAAATATCTCCCACTTTCTCATTCTCTCTCTATCTCTCTCTCTCTCTCTCTCTCTCTCTCTCTCT
>NC_068985.1:38810458-38812181 GCF_001194135.2 Octopus bimaculoides
TGTGTGTGTGTGTGTGTGTGTGTGTGTGTGTGTATATCGAAGTAATGGCGCTAAGCAGTGTTTACGTATACATATATTTACATATATGTTTATACATACAGTGAGTCATGCAAATTTTTTCGTCCCCCCCAGAAAACAAAATGGCGAATGCATTATTCCGATGAATGCTGAAAGAGCCTTTCTGCGTTGCAAGAGTTCGTTCCTGCAGACTGCTTTCTCCATCTTGATTACACTGTCAAGGGGACTGTTTCAAAGTTCCAAGATGCTAAATGTTTACACTTTCATGAGATCTGAAAAACGCCCGGTCTGAAGCATAATTCTCATTCTCTGATGAATTTAGTAGAAGTTAAACTTTCATCATGTCTGTTTAGACATCAGGAAATCTCTAAGGTTTTTTTTTATATATATAGTTCAGCATCAAGATTTTTGCAATAAAGCCGACGTATATTCACAAGTATTCGAGAGGTAACTACTCTAACATAAGGTTTATGAAGAGCATATACGTTATTTTTACACAAATGTATAGCCTATTTCGATAGATCTGTCTAGGAGATTCATTTTGCCACGAGAACATCACTTGTTTTCCGTTGGAGATTAGTTTTACTCTTGAGTAATATAGTCACAGTCTTATACACCTAAAATGGAACCCAGTATAATCACACCATTAAAGTATTACTACAAAACATAGGCAATTTGATGTCCTGGCTATTATACATATGTATCACAATACTATGAAGCTATTGTATCATTGATCCAACGATCCTATATATATATATATATATATATGTTATACAAACATGCCATAAATAGTACGCAAACTGTCTTTAAAGTTCACCCTAGTTTATGAACAGGACACTGGATAACGTGTCTGTTTGCACTAAACTGAGAAAGAGTTGAGATGTACACGGTTGGATTATCTTAGGTCATATCTAGTCCCGATCTGGGTTGGCCAGGAGCTAAATAACAACAGCACCAGCATTATGTTTTCGGATAGCTGCCATACGAAAATTTGCTAACATGAGAGAGAAAAAAAGTATCATTAATATTGGTGTTGTGACGAACCAGCGCGAATAATATCTGAAAATATATCACTCTTCTTATCGCAGTAAAATACTTAAAAAAACAAAACTAGCCACAATTTTTAATATATGTGTCAATCAATACAGAAAAGGGTAATAGAAATTTCAATTTTCAGCAGATATGATATTGAAATGGAAGAAATAAAATGTAAAAAGTTATTACTTTATAATCTGTATGTATGTACATCTCGCGAGCGAATACCTGTATCTCTCAGTAGGTAAATACGTATGTGTGTGTGTGTTTGTGTGTGTGGGTGTATGTGTGTTTCTGTGTCTATGTGTATGTTAGTACATTGTAATGGTTGTATATCTGCATATAGACGTATATGTATTTATATGCATAAATATGTGCGCGTGCACACACATACACACATACAGTCATTACGTGCATAAACGTATGCATGTGTATATGTGTGCATGCATACATGCATACGTATATGCATATATATATATATATATATATATACAAAAGGAGAGAGAGAGATAGAGAGAGAGAGAGAGAGAGAGGGAGAGATGAGAGAGGGAGAGGGAGAGATGAGAGAGACAAAACGAAAGAAAGATACATAAATATGTATACATATATATATATATATATAAATACATACATATATATGCATATATATATATATATATATGTATATATA
>NC_068985.1:38813221-38813869 GCF_001194135.2 Octopus bimaculoides
ATATATATATATATATATATATACATAAATGATAATGCATAAGTTGGTCGTATGGGTTTTCTGATATTATCCCTCGTTAGTGATATATAATATATTTATGAAAACGTTGAGTACACATGTGCCAAAATTGATTTTAATACCAAAATAACTTTTTCTCATTAAATCAACTTGCGAAATATACGGTAGAGGGAAATGAAAATAAAATAAATAATCAACCGGTGAAAATTAATTAGCATTTCAATTTTCTTTTCTGGTTTCAGAACGAAACATATTGAAGTATAAAGAAGACTGTTATCAATAATCAATCAAGGATTTTATATATTGTATTCAATCTACACACACACACTCACAAACACACACACTCACATGTCTGTCTGTCTCTCTCTCAATCTCTCTCTTCCCCCCTCTCTCTCTACCTCTCTTCCCTCTCTCTCTCTCTCTTACTCTATTTCTCTCTCTATCTCCCTTACATAGACGATCTGGGTATCATTTTCTTTCTCTGCCTTTGTATCTTTTCTTTTCTCTCTGTATCTCTGCCTGTGTCTTGTGTTTCTTCCTGTATATGTAAAGATGTTACCATACACACACACGCACACACACACACACACACACACACACACACACACACACACACACACACACACACAC
>NC_068985.1:38814328-38814941 GCF_001194135.2 Octopus bimaculoides
TATATATATACGATGCGCTTCTTTTCAGTTTCCGTCTACCAAATCCACTCACAAGGCTTTGGTCGGCCCGAGGCTATAGTAGAAGACACGTGCCCAAGGTGCCACGCAGTGGGACTGAAACCAGAACCATGTGGTTGTTAAGCAAGCTACTTACCATGCATGAATGTATGCGTATGTGTATATGTTATGCTGCCTATCCGCAGTGACTTGCTAACACAGCTCTTTTAACTGCATAATTCATTCTTCAAAATGATCAATTTATTTGGTCAAATTTTTTCATTCACCTCTATTATTCTAGCATGATAACCATCATTTTAATGCTTGCCCCAGACAATCCTGTGTCGACCGTAGCACACTTATTAACATCTTTATTTCCTGGCTACTTTCAGCCTACACTTTATGCTCTGTCTCCATCCTGTCAACACTATTAACTAAAAAGCATGGACAATGGTTTGCACTGAATCCCATAGCATCATGTTCCAGCAGACATTTAACACTTCAAATATAAAGAACATTTGCATTTTATAGTATCATTACGTACTCTCATATATGTGTGTATTTCTATGTATGTATACATACATGTAGATACATTTATATATATATATATATATAT
>NC_068985.1:38817742-38818468 GCF_001194135.2 Octopus bimaculoides
ATATATATATATATATATATATATATATATATACTTATATATACACATGCATACTTATATATACACACATTAATTAATATAAGCCAACATACAAATGTATACATATATATTTATGCCTTTTTTAGCCTTTTTTATCTATAAGCTTCTGTAGTTACATTTCTGTTCATATGTATATGTATCTGAAGTTTTGTTGCAATCATTCTTGATGTCAACATCATGTTTCACGTAAAACGTCTGTACAAAGATCAGTGGCGACTAAACACCAATAAATATAATGTAGGAATTATGAAGCGTAGCCAAATATTAAAAAAAATGTAGATATTGTGTTGTTATTTGACGCGACGTTTTTTTTTAATTTGATTCTTTTACATTTTTTGTAATATTATCTATATCTTTGTCTTTACAGGTTTATAAATGTTGTTGGCACACCGTCGCTTACGACGTTGAGTGTTCCAGTTGATCCGATCAACGGAACAGCCTGCTCGTGAAATTAACGTGCAAGTGGCTGAGCACTCCACAGACACGTGTACCTTTAACGTAGTTCTCGGGGATATTCAGCATGTCACAGTGTGACAAAGCTGGCCCTTTGAATTAGAGGTGCAACAGAAACAGGAAGTAAGAGTGAGAGAAATTTGTGGTGAAAGAATACAGCAGGATTCGCCACCATCCCCTGCCGGAGCGTCGTGGAGCTTTAGGTGTTTTCGCTCAATAAACACTAACAACGCC
>NC_068985.1:38818478-38826931 GCF_001194135.2 Octopus bimaculoides
CGTCGTGGAGCTTTAGGTGTTTTCGCTCAATAAACACTAACAACGCCCGGTCTGGGAATCGAAACCGTGATCCTATGACCGCGAGTCCGCTGCCCTAACCACTGGGCCATTGCGCCTCCACTTTCTTTCTTATAGAAGTACGATGAATTGAAAAATGTTATTTTTTTATATATTTCACGGTAAACAACCAGAGTTGCCTGGTGTGCAAATAAGAATACAGGAGTTAAGGAATGGAATAGATAAGATCCGGGCTACATATGTTTCATAGCGAGCGAAATCTCGGATATCTACAACTTCTGAGGTACTTTTCTGTTTATCTTTCAAATGAAGAGCTATGCTCGAACCGTTAAAAGTCCATTTGTTTTTCTACTTGTACTGAGCGTCAAACTATTATATCCCATGTGTTCGTCCTCTTCTTGTTTAGTTATTGCTATTTTTAATGTTCGATTGTTAATGTCCGGATTTTAACATTCGATTTGACTGCACAGACACAGAAACACACTCATCCATCCCTCCATACATGCATACATACATACATACCCACATGGATATATACATACATATATACATACATATATACATACATACATATATAATGGAACAAAAACGCAATAGAGGACTAGTCCTCTATTGAGTGCACATATATTTTGAAACATATGTAGGAATTAAAGGAACTTATTGATTGTATGCGTTTTGCTCCATTCATTATTATTCTTCATATATATATATATATATATATATATATATATCCGCCACAACGAGGTCGCCTAAGATTAAGTAATGTACGTAGATAGACCAAGTCTGTCAAAGAGGGTGAGTTAATAGGAAAAAAAGATTCTCGTTTTCAAAGCTGGTGTTAAATATTAAATTTTATTTTGAAATATGTATATATTTACATTGACCGCATAAGCGAAAGCAGAGTATTGTAATCAATCGTCTTTCTCTGTTTGTCTGTGTTTTTGCAAAATTAGTCGAAAACCGCTAAACGGATTTTCACCAAATTTGGCAGAAATACTTATTGGGTGAGTGGCTAGAAATAATAAACATTTGGTTTGATTATTTTCAATCATACATAAATACATACATAGATACGCGACTGCGTGTGTGTGCGTGTGTGTGTATGTGTGTTTGTGTGTTCAATGATAGATTCGATTATTTCGTTTATTTACGAGTTGATTTCTTAATTTCACTGGAGTATAAATACCTATAATGGTGATACTTGAAAAAAATTAATTCAGTTCACATAAAAAGCATGGATAAGCAACGCATTGTAAGCTACACTATAATTTGCGAAAAAAATTATTTGCACGCAGGGTATGCATCGCCCTTCGGATGCCTTTTTTTCATTTTTAGTGATATATAAATGTCAATCTCACGGCAGGAATGAAACTCAAAACAGGCGTTTGTGAATCGAACCAGTTAAACATACGCACATTTATTCTATTTAAATATATTTTAATAGGTTTATCGTATCTGGATCCAAACGTAAATCAATCATTGTTTCCTAGAAAACTAATAAGTAAAGAGAACACGTCTTATGTACCAATGCACATCCTCCATATCACAATTGAATACACACACACAAACACACACACACACACACATATATATATACATGTACAGAAAGAGAGAGAAAGAGAGAGAGGGGGAGAGGGGGAGAGGAAAAGGTAATTGTATACGTGTTTGTGAAACTAATATTAATATGCTTATTACTTGAATACCAATAGCACAATGCATAACCTCTTAGACATGTGCTAATTTTATTAACCAGTACTTAAATTCATAAACCATTGGGTTAATTGACAATGAGAGCCATCTAATAATATATTCCAACCTTTTTCTCCCTTTAGAAATAAGCTGTCCAAAAACACATCCTTTATTTCAATGAGTGAGGTATTTTTAGAAACTTTGTGATAGACTTCCTTCGATTACAGAATACCGAGAAATTTTTTAATTTCCTATGTTCATGTGTAGGACTTCCTGCACAGAAAAATTATCCCTAAAGTATGCAGTTTGAACAAATATATCTATTCACAAATAATCTTTTTAGTCTGGGGGTTTTTGTGCGAAAAATTATCATTCTCATATGGCTATAATGTTTCATAGTAATTTCATTGTAACCTCGGTTTAAGAAACTAAAAATATATACATTTGGCTGAACAATTAACTGTCTATATATTTGGGTGAAAAATATTTTCCTTATTCACTGACACGCAACCAGTCTGTGAAGGACGCTGATATGTGGAATTGTATTATTAACAGTTTTTTCGCCTATGCATGCATACCTAGCATATATAATGACTTCGAAAACAATGGTTGTTGCAATGAAATCCTTTTTCTTTTTTACTGCGCAGTCGACTTTGACGTACTACCCGAGCAATATCCTTTTCTACTCTAGGCACAAGACCCGAAATTTTGGGGGAGGGGGCCAGTCGATTACATCGACCCCAGTACGCAACTAGTTCTTAATTTATCGACTCCGAAAGGATGAAAGGCAAAGTTGACCTCGGCGGAATTTGAACTCAGAACGTAACTACCCTAGCAATATCGATTTGCTTTTAAGGCGGCGAAATGGCAGAATCGTTAGCACACCGGTAGAAGAGCTTAGTGGTATTCTGCTTATCTTAATGTTTTGCGTTCAAATTTCGCTGAGGCCGACTTTGCTTTTCATCGTTTCTGGGTAGATAAAGTAAGTACCAGTTGAGTACTGGTTCGATGTAATCGTCTTACTCCTTCCTCCGAAATGGCGGACATAGTGCTAAAATTCAAAATCGATATTTATTTGCATTGCATCTTTTCCTAGAAGAATCAATCCTAATACATATTGTGAATGTTGCAGTTGTAAAATTACAGTCCGTTTGGGATTTGCAATTCTCATTTTGTAAATATCGTATCTTATAAGAGAAAAAAAATTTAGTGGAGGGAATGAGAAAAAAAATTGAACACAGTCTAGTTATAATCTTAGTCAATCATAGAAAAAAAGCAGATTATATAATCTTCCTAGTCGTTCCAGCCTTAGTGAAATCAACGAATTTGTCTTATCTATTGTAGCTCGACGAAAAAATGGAAGGAGAGAGAAAATTTCAGAGGGTAGTAGTCCAGAGAAATTCTACATTTTATCGAAGAAATACTAAAATAAATTCGCAACACAAGTAAATCAACAAAGAATTTGAGAGAGAAAAAATAATATCGGTGTTTTTAGTTCAAAAGAAAGGAGATGTAAGTTTTCCAACTAACATAAACCTATTTCAAGCGAATATATATAGAAATATTTTATTAAAGTATTTTTGGGACGATGTGTTTTCAGAATTGTATGTGCTTCATTTAACCATCTCGAGTTGAAGAAATAAATACTAGTGCAAAATTGTTGTCAATGGAAATGATTATATATCCCACCACTGAAATAACTGGCATTGTGCCAAAGTTAAAAATCACTTCTGAAAATGCATCCAGAAATTATTTATGTCACGTAAATATGTAAATATTGTTTTCTGAAATATTTTAAACGTTGCAGTAATAAAACCAGAAACCCATATTTCCGCTATAGTGTCATTCAATTAGTTGATCGCTTTCTCATCTACCTGTATAGTATATGCAATGTATAAAATTCACTTATGCAGCATGCATAGGGAAATACACGCACACACAAGTACACGAACATAGATAGATAGATAGATAGATAGATAGAAGACGAACGTATCACACAGAAACACTTAAATCGTATTAATATATCTAGTTAAACAACTTCCAGATACTGATGGTTATACATATTCATCTAATGATACTGTTAAGGAGAAATAAGATTCATAACATGCTACTCAGATATTATCTGCTGTACAGTTTATAATATAAAGTTAATATATTTAATTAATATTTGTTCGGATTTAAATACAACTCATTCTGTTCATCTGCTATACCTTTCTAGACTGCAGCACAAGAAGTAATTTCTAATTTCAACAATGTTTGCTGATATACAGAAAAATATCTAAGTATGATACTACACATTTCCGTTTCAGATTTGTGCTAAAGCTTATGAAATGCCTCGACCCAGCATCACAGATAGCCGTCATAATTTCAAAGATACATTGCTAATTTCGTAGATCAGTGTAAGTATATCACCATCATATTTTCCTAATCTATCTATCTATCTATCTATCTATCTGTCTATGTGTATCTCTGTATATCTATCTATATATCTGTCTATTTATCTATCTATCTATCTCATTAACCAACCAACTCTCCCTCTCTGTGTTTATCTGTCTATCTATATTTCTGTCTATCTATCTGTGTAATTGTCGGTCTATTTTATTGATGCTTGCCTTTCTATGAATCTATTAATTTATTTGTCAAACCAACTATTTATATCGATATCGTTTACAACTTGGCATATATATACATGTATGTATATATATATGTATGTATATGTATGTATGTATATGTATATATATCCTGTTAATCCGATTAACGGAGCCTACTTGTAAAATTAGCGCGCATGTGGCTGAGCGTTCCGCAGACATATGTATCTTTAATGTAATTCTCAGGAAGATTAAGCATGACACAGAATGTGACAAGGCTGGTCCTTCGAGATATAGGCACGACTTATTTTTGCCAACTAAGTGGAGTAGAGCAACGTGAAATGAAGTATCTTGCTCAAGGACACCATACGTCACCGGGAATTGAACTCAGGAACTTACTACCGTACGTTCGTTTCCACGCACACACTCACCCCCAATATACATACATACATATATATATATATATATATATATATATATATATATATATATAACATGATCACCAACAGAGGATTTGACCTTATGAAATCCCTACACAACTTTGCATAAAATCATATTTATTCCGCCATTTTGATTCTACAGCATCTTATATAATTATTTAAAGCCATGTAAGTATTTCAAGACCTTATATTATTTTCTCTAACTCTTGGACATTTTCTGTTAAACCTCTCTCTTCTATCCGATAATGTTACTTGGTACTTATGAAAATATTTAATGCCAATAACGGGAAAATGCATTAAGGAATGCATGTACATATTCAAAAACTTATACAGATTTCATCAAATATTTGAAGTTTTTATGTATAAGAACTTTATATGTTACAACATATTACAAGCTTCAGAAGACACCTTAACGGATATTATATATCTTAATATCAAAGAAAGTCGATATATTTTTTTCTTCATTTTAATATCATATATGATGTATATTTCGCAATTCCGTATTCCAAGTCGTAGAGTCTGTTTTCAATATTCAACATATCGAAAAATACAAGACAAAAATACCAAGAATAAACAAGGAAATCAAATATAGCTTTTATATTCTTTTTTATTGAACCAACGATACAAAACGTTAATAGACGTTCGGCTACCATGGGTATTTTTTTGTTCAACCTGGTGTATAAAGTAAATACTTTAAATCTAGCTATTTTAATATATTCTGTTTTAATCACAGTTCTATATTTACAAACATATAACAACAAATTCTCGATATTTCTATTTTGACAAGTAGAAATTGTCAGCTTCTGCCACGTACATCATTGCATATATCCAGACATATTCTTACACGTAGGTACTTGGTTTTGCATTCATGCGTATTTAGATATACGTCTGTATGTATATTTATGTACGTGAAACAGGAATTAATATAGTTGTATAGTGTTGTTTTGCGTCAAACAATTTACTTTGCTAACTTTCCATCATATATTATACATGTAACTTTTGTAGCATTGTGAAATTGCAGAAGTTGGGATATTCTTTAGATATAGCTCGGCAGGTTAAAGTTGTCGCATTGCCATCTTACTATTCTTCGTTTGGCAATCTTTCTTGAAAATGAAAATCCCTCAGCAGGCTTCTTGGCAGATACTATACGGTAGCGCTTGACGTCCTTTGCCGTTGAAATCTATATCCAACTGTCGAGATTTAAAATGGAAATCGTAATTTTGATTTCCTCTTTTTCTTTTTCTCCTCTTCTCTTTTCGTGTTTGTCCGTCTGTTTAAACTTCTAGAACTTCTTGATGTACAGATAAATGTATTAATAAAGTTACAGAGTGCGATCTTAACACAATCTATTTTACCACCTTTCCATAATAAATTATCTTTTATAGAACTTATAGTTAATAATTTGGCGTAAATAATCAGCGTTGCAAAATTACGGGATATACTAGAGTACAATGTTATCCTTATCACCAGAACATTACCTATATACTACAACACAGTTCATGAGCAACATTTAGAGAGCTAATAAGTACATTTTAGGTTATGCATAAAACAGTTCTTTTTAATCTATAGTATCTCGGTGCAAAATTTCGGATGTGCATTTAATAAGTCAATACATTCGCCTTCAAAATTACTCACATATTATTACTACATGAATAAATTTAAGTGAATATTCAAAAGTTTTATTATCATTGGACAATATTATTTAGAGCTTTGGTTTCACTATGAATACCATAAAGGCCATGTAAAGCCTAGATATACACATACATAACACAAACATCCATATGCATTCACATATAGTTATACACACAACAGTAATAGGCAATAAATTACAGCACTGTGTGTGTCACTAGACGACTGTAAACTACCAAATGGTCTGTAAATCATAATGCGTAACTACTACAAAGCTAATGATGGTAACTTTATTGCTTATGCGTAAAATAAACTATTAAAATCAATGACATGCACTTGTAAAATTTATCTGTTGAAGACTCAAAATTTTACTCCCAAAACTATTCACAACCAGAATAACGAATATAAACTTATTGTTGTATGACATTTGGAATCTCTATAGTTTGTCTTTCGATATACTTACGGTTCAGTTAGTTTGAGAAATTCGCGTAAGAGAATATGATAATTATAAGGTCGATGTTGTTTTATTTTACTGAACTCAAATGAATAAGCGTTAACAACTAAATCAAAACACAGAATTGCGAATACATAAATATATTTCTGGATTAAAGGATTCAAGCAAACATCGGTTGAGAATCAAAAACTAATTCAGAGCAAGAAATGATTGGTTATTATCCTATTGTCTCTTCAAAATGGAAGTGAGTTAGTACCTGACTTTATGTCATACATTTAACTATCAAATACTTAAATATTACACTCAGGCAGCTTGCAGAAGCGTGCGTCATTCATTATCAAAGACCATGAAAGCAGTGTAGAAATTATAAGTATTTCACTTCATAACATAGGCGGTTAGTATAACTTTTGAGCTGTCACTCCAATCAGTTTACGCCTAGAAAGCCGACGAAAATAATTTATCATTCAAAGGCAAAATTGAACCATGATTCTTTTGAAGCCAGTTAAACGTCTTTTAGAATTATTTGCTTTAAACAGATGTATAAAACTCATGTTTTCACACATCATGAGAAATTAATGCAATTGGATAAGCTGGCAGAATATTAGAGCGTCAAAAAAAATGTCTTTACGTATTTTCTGTAGCTCTATACGCTTCAAGTTCAAATTCCACCACGGTCAAATTTACCTTCAGTTTTCCTGGGGTGGAAAAAGTAATGTACCAGTCATTCACTGGCATGATGATAGTGACTTGCATCTTCTAATCAAAATTGCTTGCATAGTGTTAAAATTAGAATCAGTTATGAGAAATCGTTTTGACAGAGCTTCCAAAGCGGCACTTTGTCTTGGCACAACACGAAATCTTATTTAGTTATTTAAACACCTGCTACACAAGCAAAATAAAAGCAATTAAGAAGAGTAGCCATCAACAGCAGTAACAAATTTGTCAACACTAACATTCTACAACGATAGAAAGAAAATTAATATTGAGAAACAATGCAAAAATGGCTGACAACACAAACAATGACATAAAACCATCAACTTTAAGACTACTAAACCGATATCAAAATAATGACACAAACAGGAAGCAAACAATAAAAAGACGTCACTACTAATATAATAGTGGTCAACGCATCCTTTTATCATATACTTGATATGTAGTTTCGAGCAAGGAACAAGATTCCCGAGCTCATGATACGATATAGTCATAAAAAATATTATTAATATCCTTCCTGAAGCCATGTTAATATTGTCTCTATGAGTAAAGCTGGTTATATACACAAAGATATATATACACACACACACACACATAAACAGCAGTATACATGCGTATATAAAGTGTTTGTATTTGTACGCGCATTTCTTTGTCTGTGTACATATTTCAGTATCTATGCACGCGTACACGCGCATACACACACAAACATAAATGGATGTATGTATACTCTCTCTCTATCTCTCTCTCTCTCTCTCTCACACACACACACACACACATAAACAGCAGTATACATGCGTATATAAAGTGTTTGTATTTGTACGCGCATTTCTTTGTCTGTGTACATATTTCAGTATCTATGCACGCGTACACGCGCATACACACACAAACATAAATGGATGTATGTATACTCTCTCTCTATCTCTC
>NC_068985.1:38827242-38827807 GCF_001194135.2 Octopus bimaculoides
ATATATATATATATATATATATATATATACAGTTATCAGTTTGTGTTGCAATATTCATGATGTGAAATCGTGTGTTGAAACTGATATTGTTGTATTTCAGGATGGTCATTTTTTTTTTGTTTGAAAAATATACACATACACTGTATATTTTTTCTTCACTCGTTTATTATTATCCTTATTTTATCGTTTTAATTCATGTTCCCTGTCCGGAAATCTTTCATCACACATCTGTGACCTCATCGGCGAAATTTTTAGTTCTCATTTGTGTTCTTGTTCCACTCAGTCCATTCTCCATGGATCAAGTGGAGCAAGAGCACACACGAAAACGAAAAGTGTCACAGAAGAGGTGACAGGTGTCTGACGAAAGATTTTCGGACAAAGGACAAGAGTTAGAATTTTAAAAAATAAAAAAGAGTAATAAGCGAGTGTAGAAAAGTTACATAGCGCGTGTGTTTATTTGGCATAAGAGAACACCATCCCGAATTACAATATATAGGTGTGTGTGTGTGTGTGTGTGTGTGTATAGACACATACACATAGGTATGCGTTTGTGTATAAACATTAT
>NC_068985.1:38829967-38831540 GCF_001194135.2 Octopus bimaculoides
TATATATATGTGTATGTGTGTGTGTGTTTGTATGTCTGTGTTTGTCCCCCCAACATCGCTTGACAACCGATGCTGGTGTGTTTATGTCCCCGTAACTTAGTGGTTCGGCTATAGAGACCGATAGAATAAGTACTAGGCTTCCAAAGAATAAGTCCTGGGGTCGATTTCTTCGACTAAAGGCGGTGCTCCAGCATGGCCGCAGTCAAAAGACTGAAACAAGTAAAAGAGTAAAAGAGTAAAAGAGATATATATATATATATATATATATAAAAGACTTACACACACACACATGCACCTACATGTGTGTCTATGATTTTTCATACACTTGCTGTACATTCCTCATAAAAACAAGCATATAGCTATCGGTAGATATAAAAGAATGCGAAAGGGGAGCGTGTGTGCTTGCAAAAGTAGTATTATAATTGTAGGTAATTATGTATACTCGTATACTTGTGTATAAGGGTGTATGTGCATGTATGTTTATGTGAGATGTAAACATGCGAGTCTGTGTTTAAACATAAGCAGACCATATAAAAGAGACGAGCCACTTGTCTATTAAACTATATATCTGATTTAGTAGTTAGGATTATTCCTACTTCTTTGCATTTCCGCTTGAAATGTCATGGCTTCCAACACCTGACGGTCACCTAAGCATTAACCCTGAAATTGAAATTAAAAAAATATATATATAAATGAGTACAACTTGTCACAAAGGATTAGTTCTGATAAGAGAACAAAGAATCTGGGTTTGTAAACCTGAGTCTACCCTCGATAAACCGTAATATTAGTAACGGAAGAAACCTTGTGATGTTATTTTTTTTGCCTTTTTCTTTTTCTTTCCTACCTTTTTTTTTTATACGAGGCCAATGAAATATTCAGAAACCGAAAATATAAATTTAATAAACGTTGCTATCATTCCCTTTACAAGAGTGGTAGATGAGCAAACAATATATCTTATGGTACTTAACCATGTCTATGTGCTATGGCCAAATACGGTTTCAGTTGGATTTCCTTTTCCACGTTCTTGAATCGATAATGTAAAATAAAATCTACAAAAACAAAAACACAAAGATTGGATATAAGCTTGTCATCTGTCTAACCTTCTATCACAGTTACAGCTTATTATTAGAATGTTAAGTCGGGATATTAACAGTGTAAAAACGCCTTTTTATTTTATTGAATTACTTCTATTTCTGTCTTTAAAGTACATGTACATAGTTACTCTAGGATCAATTCCTGCCACTCACCTCTTTGATTTTATTTCTCTGGGGTTGAAATAAGTACTATTTATTTCCTGTATTTAAGAGATGAGGAATTATGTACATTACTTACATTTGACGGATATTTGTCCACATCTTGTTTGTTGTTAACACAATGTTTCGGCTGATATAACCTCCAGCCTTCATCAGGTTCCTTGAGGAAATTTCGAACTTGGGTTCTCATTCCTAAGGTATTTTTCGATGTTATTATTATTATTATTATTATTATTATTATTATTATTACTATTATTATTATTATTATTATTATTATTATTATTATTATTATTATTATTATTATTATTATTATTATTATT
>NC_068985.1:38831737-38833738 GCF_001194135.2 Octopus bimaculoides
TTAGGATTAGTAGCCCGCGCTCTTAACCGCTACACCATATGCCCGTGGCGTAGTGGTTAAGAGCGCGGGCTACTAACCCCAACATTCCGAGTTCGATTCCAGGCAGTGACCTGAATAATAATAATAATAATAATTATATATATATATATATATATATATATTTATAAATGAAGGTGAATATAGTTTGATGAAATATATTTAACCATTGGAATATTCTTATAACATAATAAATTGTTTCCTAACATCATTTAACACGGATTTTTCTCTTACCTGATGAGCTTAATATCTGTATTGATTGAAAATATTATTTATATTTATGCAACCATATAAGTAATTTATTTATTATAAAATATAATAAAATAAATCACCGTTGCATGTCTTAATGTACGAAACAATGTGCTGCGATATATAACTTTTCCGATGGTTAAATATATTTCGTCAAACAATTTCTCTCTTCATTTATAACTTTATACACTCCTTATGGTTTTCTCTTTTGTCATACTATATATTCTATGTTTTATACAATGATATTAAGGAAGGGTATTTATCTTTTTTATGCGTATCAATTTGAATCCATATATAATTATATATCTATCTATATATATATATGACGGATTTCTTTCAGTGTCTGTCTACAGAATCCACTCACAAGGAATCAGTTGGACCAAGGTGGTAGCATTAGACACTTAGCCAAGTGCCACGAAGCGTGACCAGACCTGAAATCATGTGCTCCTCACCACAAAGTCACTGTTTTCTTGACAAACAAAAAAATTATGCCAGTAATTGACTGATACTTCAATTTATCGACTACAGAGAAATGAAGTGCAAAGTTGACCCCGTCGGAGATTTGAACTCGGAACGTAAAGAGCCAGAAGAAATTGCTTATGTATTATTGCTCCGATGCTACATCGACTCGGGCAATAAGCATCGGAATGACAGTACCCGTGTTAAATAGACAGTAGAATTAATAATATATATCGGATAATATATTAAGATTGATAAAACAGTTATTTATCCTAAATTCATATAGTTCCAATATAATTTAAATATGATGATAATGTTCATTTGTAAGATAAATCAAAATCAATCTGTGTTAAGCACGTACCCTCTCCTGTCTCACCTTCATAGTACATATAATTTGTTGCGCGAAATTAAATGAAAATATCCAAATTATATAGAAAAGCGAAATAGCGATTTATTTTATTCGTTTTAACAATGCTATCAGAACGTCTTGTTAATGCTAAGGTGATACAGTTGGGTGGAAGAGCTCCAACGATATGATTAAATGGATAGTTTCCAGAAAGTAGTTCATTACATTAAAGTGAATGTAGATTTCGCATGTGCATTCAGTACAAGAGCACACAGAAGTTCGTTCTCTTGGAATGCTGCCTTGTTTCATTACATACCCCGGAAGGTCAGCCCAACCTATTGAACTGAAGGCTACTTCTTTTCTTAACTGAGAATCGGACGATGCTAGATGAATGCATTCTTTCTAGAACACAATTCACTTCTAAACACCACCTCCATTATTGCTATCAACTTCGATGTCTTGGCGATTATTATGATGTCAGCGACGTCAATATAGTTCATCATTAGAGCTTATCATCGACGTTGCTGTCAGCGTCATCAACATTGTCGTCCTCAGTTTCCTTAAACCTTCAGTATCTCTCTCATCCCCTCTCTCTTTTTCTGTCTCGCTCTCTCTTTTTTTCTCTCACACACACACAAACTCTCACTCTCTGTATCTCTCTATCTAGCTTGCTAGCTAGCTAGTTAGCCAACTCTCTCTCCCTCTCTCTCTCTCTTTCTCTGTATATGTATATATATATATATATACACACATCTATATATTATATATATACATACACACATATATATATATACATACACACATATATATATATACATACATACACAAATATGTATATACATATAAAACTTATATACATATATTTATATATATATACATATATATATGTATATATATATATATATATATAT
>NC_068985.1:38836196-38848205 GCF_001194135.2 Octopus bimaculoides
TATATATATATATATATATATGTATGTATTTATAAATAAACCCGAACTTGTTATCTGGATAGAACAACTGCAGATTTCTCAATAGATCAGCATTGGTGTTCTCTTTTTCACTGATCTTCAGGCTTATGTTAACATGCGCTGGGCAAGCTAATTTCCACAACTGTGCACAGTTTCTCTTGTCTATCCCAAATCATCATATCATATCTCTTGTGCTTACATTCCACCAGTATTCCTTTTTATTATGAGTGGCTATAGCTTCTACCATATTGTAGTTTCTTTTTTTCTTTTTCCTCGGGATTATCTTTCCGACGGATTCCATTATAGAGTGTCCTAGCTACAACGCCATGTCTCATCGGTAGATACTATCCTGATGACATTTTCGGACAATTGCTTAAGATGTGGGTGATATTTTCAGTGTGAATTCCAGAAAGTCTGCATCGGTTGTCACACTTTACGGCTTCACCTGCATCTCTATCCTTTTTGTGCATCAGGTACTTGGTTGATATTTCCTGTTTCCGGATTGCAAACGCATACCCTTCAAAGTGGGAGGTAGTAATCCTGGTATTGGTCCATCATGAACTATTTTGATGATCGATGTTACTATCATCACGGAGCTTTTTTAGTATCATATCATCACGGAGCTTTCTAGTAACATATCCATGCATAGACCCCTGCTCCTATAGGCTACGTTGCGGTAGAATTGTGCGACTTCTTTGGGCATGTATTCTAGGTTATCAGACAAAGAGTATTGCTCAAGGAGCTGCCTTCCAAGTCTTATGATCTTATCAGCCTCGTATATGCAAGCTTGGTCAAGGGATGCACATATCCGAAGGGATATGATACGACATTCAAAAGCATTTTGGATCGAAGTTAAGCCTCTTCCTCCTTGTTTTCTTTTTAGGACAGACAAAGGGATTAAGTCGATTACATCGACTCCAGTGCGTAACTGGTACTTAATTTATCGTCCCCGAAAGGATGAAAGGCAAAGTCGACCTCGGCAGAATTTGAACTCGGAACGCAACGGCAGACGAAATACTGCTGAGTATTTCGCCCGGCGTACTAACGTTTCTTTCAGCTCGCTACCTTTATACCAGAATAATATCGTTCGATGTGTCCGCCCGCTTTCGAAACAAGGCAATATAGCGAAGAATGTTTATTTGTATATTTTTTGTACAGATTTTTTTTCTTTTTGTCTAGCAGATAGACCGACTTCGTAGGGGCTAATTAGATATGTAAACAGATTTCTTTTCTTTCATTTACTTAAGCACAATTCGAATCTGATTCTTTCTTCATTTTGCAGAAATAAAATCTCTTTATATGACCAAGAATTTTATTTCATTTTAAGTTATTAATCACTCGCATCTCTATTTCTGCTGTTAACAGCATTGCTTTTATTATTGAAACTGAAGATTTAAACCTAATACCAACAGAATCTCCTTTCCTTCGTTACTCTGTTCAAAGGAGCAGAAATGCAAATCATTATGTGAAAATATTTGTTTATTTGATGAGAAATTTGATTTATTTATATAAAGAAAATTAAACATCGAAGACATAAGTCCTGCGAGTGTAATGTGTTTGTTTTCTGGTTTATGCAGGTATAGTGTGGTGTTGTGTTACTGCGACGGTGGATTTAGCTAAAAGAGAAGAAAAGTAATCGTCATGTTAATGAGATTGAAGCATTACAAATTTAGGCTATAAAAGATCGTTTGCAAATTTGGTAATTTGCTACGGGCATAGAAATAATCTTAAGAATGAAAAGATGAAAGAATAAGAAACTTAAAGAAGGATAAATTCTGATTGGAAGGAATGATGGTTCTGAATGCCAATTCTCCGTAGGTGGAATAAAACTTGATATCGGCTGCCAATTCACCTTATATATGGTATTCTATTTCTGCAGAGAGTTGCGTGAAATATTATCCATTAAAATTCACTAGAGAAATATTTCGAAGGTTTCTTCAACGCTGCCAATATATGTATGAGTATGTTAATGTATAAGATTGCGAGAATACATTGATAGTTCATGGATGTGCGTTTAAATTTGTTGTACATACTTGCATATTTGTGTGTTCAAGTGCGCATAACCATGCGTTTCTTCGTATGTGTATCTGTGAGTGCTTGTGAACACACACCTATGAGTGCATGTGTGCTTCGAGAATATCCATGTGTATGTCTAATCTGAAGAGAGAATTGATATTGATTGAATTAGGAAGATCTATTTGAGTAATAGTACGTTATATTGTTCTGAATATTTCTTTCACTATAAACCTGGAATATTTACTTTAACAGGCACAAATATATACGTACGCTCTCACACGTACAGATACACACGTAAACATAATAATGAGTAGATGAATGTAATCCGTTATTTCTGAATGCATGAGCAAGATTTCAGTTACGTTTACATATTTGATTTTATGTGGGTTGTATAACATCTGGATATAGAAATGTGTGAATGAAAGCATTAATGGATATCATTGCGTTGTGGTTGTCACAGATAGTGAAAAGCATGTTAATACACACGAATGTGTGTATGTATGTATGTATGTATGTATGTATGTATGTATGCATGTACGTATGTATATGATATGTATATATATATGTATATATATATGTGTGCGTGTGTCTATGTATATATATACATTCATATATCTATATATATATATATATATATATATATATATATATATATATATATATATATATATATATTCATATATCTATATATATATATAAATACTTACATACACACACGCACATACATACATACATACATACATACATACATGCATATGTATATATGCTGTTGTATACGTATGTAAATAGGTAGTTAAGGATTCCCATGGATAGCACTCATAGGTTCACAGGAAAAAAGAAAGGCAAGCGTAATCTGTCAGGTGTCTGGGCTTTATGGAACTTGAACCTTAGTCACAATCCGTGTGAAAGATATTTCTTTTTTTGGTCACTGATAGGATAAAAGTTTCATTGCTCAAGCTGAATCAAATGATAGAAACTGTAGCAGACTGTGAAACGTTATTAGATTGTTAATGCACAACCTAATAATTTGGCCAAGAACATTCGTTCATAAGGGAGATAACTACTACGAATAACAGCAAACATTTCAAAAGCTTTTCATTTAGGAGTCTCAGATTTAATACCATAGAAGTCACAGAAACTTCTTGGCAACTTTTGTAGTAATATTTAATTCATGAATGTGATTAGGCCAGAATAATCTTCATTTGTTTTTCTCCGGGTTATAATCACTGAGAAATTTATATATCCTAACATTTCAGAGAATGTCTTTCTTACAGGAGCCTCGATGGTGTAATGGATTAACCTGTTGAAAATTTCCCTACTGGACGACAAGTAAAGGACATTCCTGATTTGATCTATAACTGCTGACAGAGCTTTGTTTTGTTTCAGTTCTGTTCAACAGACCTAGAAATAATGTCAAGGAATTTCCAAGAATAAATTCCATTCCCATCGATAATTTTTCTAGGTGGAATTACTTCACTTATATCATAGTATTGCTTTCACATTCCTATAATACTTCACATCTTAGTAAAGCATCCAACCCTGCAATAATTTTCATCATCTGATGCAGCTTATCTCATAGAAACATAGTCTAACAGCTAATGATATAAAACTTCATACGATCCGAATGTCATCAAGGTTTCACTATGAATAAATTGATCATGTGTTTCGCACTTATAAAACTCTGGATTATAGCTATATAGGTAATTAACGGATTACCGTTAATTATATAGTCTATATATTGTACTGAATGCTCTATGATTTGGTTTTTGTTTGACGCACACGTTTACACGCATGCATCAAAATATATGTGTTTGTACACATACACAGATATATATATATCTTTGTATGTGTGACATGTGTATTAATACGTTAATATGAAAATAGTGTTTTAGGGGGTTTTTTATGAAAACCTCAAAGGCAAAGCTCTAGCTTAAATATTGCTGACAGATTTTGCTACAGCTGTTTTGGTAATTCTGGTAGTGATCTAATCATTTAACAGCACTTTTCGATATATGAAGACAACATTTCCCGAATTTCCAAATAGAAAGATATGAAGAATAAATTTTGCTTGAGAATATTACGAGTGTATAGAAAAATTGTCTAAGCATTGAAATTTTATACATTCGATTATATTGGGTTGTCCGGAAAGTTCGTGCCGATTTATAGTAGCTTACCTTTCGACTTATTTGCCATGAATCCACCTCCATTCTAGAAAGAGTGCATTTTCAAGTAAAATAAAAGATGAAAACGCATTGTGCAACAAAATGATTCATATTTGTTTGATTAAAAACGTAATGGCAAGTATTTATTGACCTTTCTTTCCTTTAAAAATTGGCACGAATTTTCCGGACAACCCAATAGATTCCTCTCCTTGCATGAAACTGAATTTTTTCTGGTATGTGCACTTTACTAGTAATTCTGAATTTTTTCCCATTGTTTTCTGATCAGGAAAACAGACAAGGGCATTATCCAGAGATTTATTTCAAAGCTTCTAATTCAAAAAGTATTATGATGTATAAACTGGTTGGTCTATGATTTACCTTTAAGATATTTGCGTATCTAACTACAAATATTTCTTTTAGTTTTGTCACCACATTTCTTATTTAGATAAGTTTAGGTGTAAAATAAATATAACTGCAATGAGCTGTGTCTGAATAATTTGGATTCATTTATTTCACTTAGTTATTTATTCATATTGTATTTAATTTTCAAAACATCATTAGTTACTGGTTACAAAAGAGCCAACACCTGGCTCTCTGCAATTTTTCAGAACTCCAGCGACAAGGGAGTGTACGTAAATTCTTGATTTACAAAACATTGCTACCAAGTACTTTATTTGAAATGCAGTGTCTTTCACTGATGTGCAGATATACTGCGGCGAAGTATGTACCAAGAGTAAAACACATAAATTCTTATGTGTTTTAGTATGTACCAACACAAAAATAAATAAATGTATAGATTTGATATATAGTTGAACTCGTAACGTAAGGAACCATAAGAAATGCAAGCTAGTATTTCTTCAGGCACGGTAACGATTCTAACAACAACGCATCGAACTATGCTTAAACGTAGTCAATATTAATTAAAGTATATTGTCAATCATTAAAGAAAAGATAAAACATGGTCATGAAAAGAATTCCACACAGATTATATAAATTTAGTTCAATTAATTATCTTCCTGTTCTTCTCCATTAGCTATACTACTCTTTGGTGTTTTCAGAATGTCCACAAGATTCTTCATAGCAATTATACAGCAATGCAATTCGAAGTCATTACAATTACCTAACTTTATTCGCATTTCTTCTTCTTCTTCTTCTTCTTCTTCTTCTTCTTCTTCTTCTTCTTCTTCTTCTTCTTCTTCTTCTTCTTCTTTATGCTGAGCTTGGTCAAATATACAACTGCTGAGCGTTTATACCCGTCAGGAACGGGGGGATTTTATATTATGTCATATATGTACACATGTGTGTATGTATACTGTATATATGTGTGTGTGTCGCCACGCATCTTTTCCAACTAAATTCTACATATGCATACATAATACATACATATATATATATATATATATATATATATATATTTATATGTACATATGTAACTATAATATATAATTATATATGTGTGTATATATATGTATACTTATATTCAAAGGCATTCCGAGGATAGTTCAGCTGTCCGAAACTTCAAAGTCATTGCCAATGACATTCTTATTTTAAAATAATAAATTCGTACTCTATAAAAGTATAGAGTAACCCATTAGATTATTGTAAAATAGTTTTTATTATAATTGAACATATATATATATATATATATATATTTATATACATGCATATATGTATATACGCACAAATACCTTTATATTTACATGTGTATCTATCTTTTCTTCTATCCCTTTCATCTGTCTTACTTTCCCTGGTGAATATACATATACACACAAAAGCATACACACATAGATACATGCACATATATACATATAACTGCAGAATCTTTTGCAGGCGAGTGAAGTTGTCAAAAAATAACCGATATTGAACAAACTACAACTTAACCGCGTATCTAACTTACCACATAACTGCATTTCTCTTCTATCTCTCTCATCAGCTCTATCTCACCGTGACCGTCTGGGACCCTGTTTGTTGTCGCCTACGCATTTCATGAGTGGTGATCAACTTACTCAAAGCTTGGCTGTTTTTCAATCGAAAAATTTCTGATTTGTCTGAAATTTCTCTTACGCCAGGAATTTGATGTGTGACTTCTGAGAGACATAAGGTCCTGTTTAGCGCTTACAAAATAAACAGTCGGGTTTCAAATTGAGGCAGAGACCTACTACAGCCTTCTATTTTTCTTCCTTTTCTTTTTTTGCGTTTGGTGTCTATGTTTCACAAAGCAACTGCAACTCGAAATTCATTTCGTCAAAGTAGCGGTAAAGCAAGAATGGGAAAATTGTAGCCTTCATAAACACATTTTTGCCCTTTTTGATTATAGAAATGTAAACACTTAGAGTCTGATAATGAGTTCATTTCTTTCTTAAACATACTGAATATCTTATTTTTTCAAAACAAATCCTATTTTTTATAACCACGCATACACAGACGCACACTTAACGGCACAAACAGAGGCAAACCCACAGATACACACTTACGCACACATTCATGTATACATACATATATGCATACCGATAGGAAAACAGAAAAATACAAAATATTGGCATTCTTCATGAAAGTGTATAAATTTAAATATCTTAATTCTTCACATTTAATCACATACGCACATACCTAAACACACTTTCTTTCACTTTCTGTCTTTTGTCAGACTACATCTAAAACTATTTATTATTCACTATCTTGGTACTTCGATATTATTGGAAATCTGAAGAAGTTGTTTATATTTCACTGACATGTCTGTACTTCATTAATACAAACATAATCCTCAGCTAATGTATTAATCCCCACGTGCATAAATAATACATATCCAATAAAATACATGCATTAACGAACACATACTGACACAGCTGCTCGTATACACTTGTATTGGAAATTTGTCTTTCAAGATTACAGACCAACATCGATTTGATAAGTATTTAAATCTTTACTACTGATCCTTTTTCCCCTGAAATATTTTAGATATGACTCACAGTCTAACGCGTGTTATTAGACGATCTCATAAAAGTTTTACACATAAATAGATTCATGACTGCATTTATGTAAATATGTGTTTATATAAATATATTTATAACAATCATGTATATAAGTGGCACAGGAGTGGCTGTGTGGTAAGTAGCTTGTTTACCAACCACATGGTTCTGGGTAAAATCCCTACTGCGTGACACCTTGGACAAGTGTCTTCTACTATAGTCTCGGGCCGACCAAAAGCCTTGTGAGTGGATTTGGTAGGCGGAAACTGAAAGAAGCCCGTCGTATATATGCATATACATATATATATATATATATATATATATATATATATATATATATATGTATGTATGTGGGTGTATGTGGGTGTAAAAGTTTGTGTGTCTGTGTTTGTCCCCCAACTTAACTTGACAACCGATGCTGGTGTGTTTACGTCCTCGTAACTTAGCGGTTCGGCAAAAGACCGCTAGAATAAGTACTAGGCTTACAAAGAAAAAGTCCTGGGGTCGATTTCTTCGACTAAAGGTGGTGCTCCGGCATGGCCACAGTCGAATGACTGAAACAAGTAAAAGAGTAAATAAGTGGCTGTGTGGTAAGAAGTTTGCTTCTCAACCACATCATTCCGAGTTCAGTCCTACTGTGTGGTACCTTGGGGATGTGTCTTCTGTTATAGCCACGGGTCGACCAAAGCTTTGTGAGTTGATGTGGTTGACGGAAATTGGGAGAAGCCCGTCGTATATATATGTCTGTCTGTGTGTATGAGTATGTTAAAACTCTTTCAGCTATACGCACAAGTCCTGAAATTTTGTGGTAAGTGGTTAGTCGTTTACATCGTCCTCAGTGTTCAACCGGTAATTTTTTTATCAATCCCGAAAGGATGAAATTCAAACTCGTCGAGCTAACGATACTGTTAGCTTGCAACTTTGTTCATCTTCACAAATTGGTTTCAACTTTTGGGACAATGTCAGCAATTACGCGAGAGGTATAAGTCGATTACATCGACCCCAGTGCTTAGTTTATTGACCACGCAAAGATGAAAGGCAAAGTCGACTTCGGCAACTTTGAACTCAGAACGTAAAGACGGACAAAACACCGCTAAGCATTTTGCCTGGTGATGTAACGATTCTGCTAGCCTCATGCGGGCGTATAAATTAAGAACTGTCTTGGTTACAACATGACGGCTATGTTGAAATTTCATGTGTTACATTATGTCTTTTCATATTTCATTGTTAGTACTTTATGCTTGGTTTCGAATTATAACCTTCCTAAATTCATTAGACATCACATGCTACAAGCCCCACTTTTTCTTCTAATTCCATTTCATTGATTCCACAATTTCGTAGTTACTATACCACATTGAATTTATATTCGCAACTCCCTGTTTATTGGTTGATGTACAACCAATTATTCTTCTGATCTTTAAGATTTTCCAAATTAAGTACATTACAGTAATCAAATGTATTTGTAATAAAAAAATGTACAGCCTTAAATAGTTTCTCCGGAATGTTAATAAGATTTTCGACTGTATTTCTCTCATTCCACGCATTAATAACGCCGAACAATATTTGAGCTTAATTCTTACTATTTTTATAAATAGAACCGATTGATCAAATCAGATTATTGCAAATACTTTAAAGACTTTCAGATGCTAACCATCCCTGTACATACAGATCAAAAACTGAAATCATAAAATCAAGTTCTTGAACAAACCCAAAACTTTATCACGCCTCTAGGCAAAACTGTAACATATACGTCAAGTTAAAATTCCTCTATATCATTATTTAAGTTAGATCACAAAAGCATATATCAGTAAAATAGCATATGACGTATGTCTGTCAAGCTTTGCTCTTCACAGTGAGCAACATTTTCAACTCTGTACTCCATACAGCATTTTTCAGTAAGGTGTATGCATAGGTATATGGTTGAAGTGTCTCTCAGATTTGAAATGATTCACTTTAACATTTCTTTTCTTGTTATAAAATATATTTCATATTCATTTTATAGAAATATTATTTAAGAAATATTAACATTTTTTCGCTTGATTTCCATGAATTTATGTCACTCATTCAGTAATGTAGTGTTCTTTTTTTTTTTCTCGTAAACTATTAATTTGGGAGCACACAGCTGGATGTTATCATTGTCATGAGTTACATAGAATGTTGCATTTCATAGCGACACTATCGAATAGAGCTTCTTAATATTTTACGCATTGACATAGAGACGAGGATGTAAAGATTTAGTGTAAATCCAAGTGAAGCAAAGGTAATTTCTAATAATTATTGAAATTATAGATTTGCGAATTTGAAATGAACGTGATTATATGAACACTTGCAAACATCGATCTGTGTGTGTGTGTGTGTGTATCTGTGTGTGTGTGTATCTGTGCGTGCATGTATATATATATATATATATATACATATATGCGTGTGTGTGTGTGTGTGTGTGTGTGTGTGTGTGTATGTTTGTGTGATCGTATCCATATAAATGCATGTGTGCTTGCATGTAAGCACATGTATAATTATGCGTTGGTATGTATACAGGGTCTTTCATTTATAATAATTCAAGGCAGTGCCCTACTATGGTCGCTGTCCAGTGACTGCAAAAAGTAAAATGTAAAAGGTATGAACATTAAAGATTATGAGTGGGGTATAATACTAGGTTCTATTCTTGGTAATGTTATTGCCTACAGATAATACTGCAATATACTAAACTATAGGAAAGCCGACAGAATGCAGTGATCTATTTATATTCTTATTTTATCTATTGAGGTATATAATTGGTTTATGCTACTTAAAGATAATATTTTGTTTCTTCTAAAGATGATTCTTTGAAGGAAAAGATTTATAAAAGTATTTTTGGAGAAACTTAATTTTCATGGTTTTCTGTGCACTATTTGTGTTATTTTCTCATCGCAATGTCATTTCATGGATGATTTAATTCACATTTTTCGAATCTATTTTAAAACGGGGGCCACATTTTTCATTAATGTTTTACGTAGTGTTTTTGGTACGGAAAGACTTTCAAACTTCGTATACTTATCTATTTTGTGTTATAGAACAGAAAAATATTTTTGTATTCGAATTTATTTCATGTAAAAAATTGTCTTATTTCGATAATTTCAACCAATCACTGACAAGTATTCAGTTGTTTATATTTACTCCTTTGGCTGATTAAGCGATGTAAAGCGTATTTAATCTCCATACCTTCGTTTTATTTGCTTTTTTCATTTAAAATTTGCTTTAACCCTAACCCTAACCCTAGGGTTAGGGTTAGGGTTAATTGTTTCAGAATCGTTTGTTTATGTAGTCGGCACTTAATGTATATCGGCTGAATGGACGTCAGTGATTGGTTGAAATTACAGAAATACGACATCTTTCACATGGAATAACTTATGGATTTCTTTTTTTTTAAAGAAGACTAAGAGAAAAAGATGTTCTATATGACACATTCTACCAGTGTTCCAAGTTTCAAAGTGTTTCGTTAATGAAAAATGTGGCCTCCGTTTTAAAAAAGATCCCATTTTTCAAACCTCAAGTGCAGATAAATATAATTTATTTCTTTGTTCTTGTATGTATTCGTGCGTTAACTCTAACGAAGCTTGTAAATATTTGAACTAAATTCTAAACATAAATATTTTGAGTTTTCTTAGGTTGTATTGTGCATCAGTGAAATTTTAGTAATGCAATGCAATTAGAATCCAATTGATAGTTTTACAGTCGCATTTAAAAGTAATTAGGCTAGTAGAAGATTTATACACTTCTATATTTAAAAGATAAGGAATATGTACATTATTTACATTATTTACATTTGATAGATAGTTGTCCTCATCATGTTTGTTGTTAACACAACGTTTCGGCTGATATACCCTGCAGCCTTCAACAGGTGTCTTGGGGAAATTTCGAACCTGGGTTCTAATTCCTAAGGTCTAATATAGACATGGGGTTAGAGATTCTGGAATGAGTAATGAACTACACTGGATCTCAACATCTCACCGGTATTTATATTAATGATGTCAGAAAGGAAATACAAAATGAAATAGGTAGTGAAACAATAATGACAACAAAACTAAGACGAAGTTGAGCAGTAAACGTTAAAGTACTGCAGGAACCTGAAAATAGAGAAAAGTTGATTACAGTATTTTCTGAAAGCTTATTACTATCAAGAGAAGAAAAAGTTTTAGCTAGATTTTTCATCTATCGAGGTCATTACTCATTCTATTATATCACATGTATTATCGCTGTTAGTTAGAAATATAACATTTCCCACATTATTTATATATTTACGTTGCTTTTGAAAATTATAATGATTACATATCACTTTTAAGATATATCATAACTCGTGGCTATTGAGTGACGCTGTAAACTAATATCACAATTATATAATCTTTAGTTATTTACTTAAGTTTTAGATTAGCTAGTTCAATGATTTTCCGTTTCATGTGTACCTGCTGTCATTTTCTGGTGAGATTAAAATAGTAAGAAAAAAAACCCAAAATCATACATATGATGACGGCAAGATGAAATATAATTCGAGTTCAGAAGATAGATAATTGAAAAAAAAAATTCTAAGAATAATCAGTAAAGAAAAGATAACACAATATGACAAAGAAAATGTTTGTTGAGGAGAAATGTTGAAATTTTCAAGATAATCTTGCTTTTGTGGAAAACACATATGCAAATATACACATATACACATACGTACACACATCTACATTCGCAGACAAAGCTACATACACAAAAACACACATATATCTATGCTTGAGTTATTGCGTGCATATATTGTATGTTCAATCATATACAATATACTAATATATATATGTGTGTATATATATATATATATATATATATAT
>NC_068985.1:38848588-38851318 GCF_001194135.2 Octopus bimaculoides
TGTATAATACAAATGATATATGAGTATATGCATGTATACATACATATATGTACATACCTACATCTACATGTATATATAGATGCATATCCGGGTACAGGACGTCAAAATAGGTGGACAAAAAAGGAACGGGAATATAAACAAAGTACAATGAACGGAATTTTTTTACGGACAACAGAATGAACACATAGGAAAACAGACAAGCCACTTATGGAACTTTTCCTTCATCAGCTGCCTCTATTGTAAACTAAGCGTTTCGAAGATGAGGCAGAACGCGCTCTTAGAATAGCTTTTCTCGCGAAGTAGACATTATAATCATTTAATTTTCAGTGGCATTTAATCCTGCTCATTACGTTCTGAGTAAAGAAAGCAATTTTGCTTTTCATCCTTTAAGAGTTGATAAAGTAAAACGTCTGTCAAGTACTGGGTTCGATGTAAACTTGTGAACTACCCTCAAACGTTATGGCAGTTGTGCTTAAATTAAAACGAATTATTACCATTTACGTCATTGTCGCTTTGTTTCAAACGAGCTTTTTCAGTCTAACCTCATGTAACAGCAAGCTGGACGTTTTACTACGGATGTCATATATGGTTAGCAGTGATATATTGTACGGGGAGGAGACCAGATTCTGAGAAAGAAGATTGCGCTAAATTTGTGCTATTCCAGTTCTCAATCAGTCTTAAGAGAAACAGGGCTTTCAGGTTGACAATGTTTTTCATACGATATGGGTATTGTCCATGAGAAGAAAATTGTTTTGAGTTTTGCGTTGAGGTTTCCTGCTATTTGTCCATAGTGTTCAAGAGTGCCCCAAAGTTTCGATAATCACAAGTATAGTTGCTATTCTTAGATGCCACTATTATTTGAAATAATAATAATAATAATAATAATAATAATAATAATAATAATAATTATTATTATTATTATTATTATTATTATTATTGAGTGAGAGAGCAATGCATGCCAACAAAGTGACACTGGGGTAAAATATAGGAAGCCCAATATACCCATCTTGACTACCTGTCTGATAAGGGTACACCAGGCACTTGCATCACAACCATATGTGCGTGACATGGTGATCTCATACCAAGATAAACAGCGCATGACCTGGCAGGTGGGGCCCAGCTAGAATTTTCTTCAGGTCGAGTAGCCCATCCCACTCAGAAGGATCCTGAATAAGGTTTGTTTAAGGATGTTGAGCAAAACACCCAGGTTTCCAAAAGTGAACTATTCAAACCCCAAAGAATTTCTCTCAACACATGGCTATGATGCTCCCCCACTACTTCTGCTCATGATCAGAGATGCACATATCGTCAGCCACCAAGGGACATGCTCAACTGGTTAAGGTCAAACAACTGAGAAGCAAATCTGTGGTATGAGCAGAATATTTCCTGTATCCCATCCTTTTATTCCAAGACAAAACAATGTACATGATAACACTTCCAATCAGTTAAGATCAAAAGCCATGAGTTCCACTGCCTGATACTGCATCAGGGCATTCAAAAACCATTAGAACCACTGCCTGTTACTGCATTATTATTATTATTATTATTATTATTATTAGTAGTAGTAGTAGTAGTAGTAGTAGTAGTAGTAGTAGTAGTAGTAGTAGTAGTAGCAGCAGCAGCAGTATAGAGGTCGCACTGTATACAATATTGTGAGGTTGTTGATTGAAAATATTGTGTCTACCGGGGGTTTGTACTGTTTGTCAAGTGACAACAAGGACCTCAAATAGACAGTACTTTACGCAGTATGCGTGCAGTTCCAAGCAATGCCGACTTTTACAATACGCCTAGATTGTAAGGTATTTCTAAAGTTTTCAGATGTGTTTTTTTTTTCTCAGATTGGATAGAATTGAACCCAATGCTCCGATGACCATTGGGATAACCTTTGTGTTTGACTCTCAAAGCCGCCACATCTTACCGATCTCAATTCTCAGGTCTCCGTTGATATAATAAGTACCAGTTGAAAACTGTGGTCGATGTAATTGAGTTATGGCTTCCTCGAAACTACTGGCCTTGCGCCAAAATTTGAAATCATTATTGTTGTTGTTGTTCTTGTTGATATTAATACCGTTATTATCATCATTGTGATTATATCTTATTTTCAGGATTCCGCATTACCTCTGTATTCTTAGTACCAGATTCTGGCTGTTAAACAAGGAGCGACATGTCTGAGTATGTGCGTATGTGTATGTGCTCACCCTCAAACATATACACACATACACACATGCACAAACACACATGAACAAACACACACACATATATTATATACATATATACATATATATATATACATACATATATACATATATATACATACATATATACATATATATACATACATATATACTTATATTTATGTATTTTCATTTATTTATATACATATATATCTATTAATATATTGGTGAAGTATATTTGCCACTTAAATGTGGCTGACCCCTAAGGGTGGATGTTACTGTTGCTTTTAGCTCCAGGAGAACATCTCCTCCAGCTGGCTATTGACACACATCTGTGTCCTGTCTATATTTGCAAAGGGAAGTCATCCTTCCCATCTCGATCTGCGATACGTACGGACTCGAGTTTCTGGGTGTTTAACCGTCTTCAGCGCACGACAACCGCCGACCTTCGATGCGAAAGATATTCCTTTGCAAATATATATAACTGTTTCCAGTGAAATTATTGACTGATCTCGAAAAGGTGAAAACAAGCAATGTTAAATCTCTGAACGAGGTC
>NC_068985.1:38852715-38859272 GCF_001194135.2 Octopus bimaculoides
ATATTTATATATAGATATCTACACACACACATACATACACATATCAAAATAGAAATAGATGTATATGCATATACACATATATATATATACATATACATACACGTATATACATATTTATATATAGATATCTACACACACACATACATACACATATCAAAATAGAAATAGATGTATATGCATATACACATATATATATATACATATATACACATATACACATATACATACATACAGACATATACTTATACACAAACACACACACACACATATATATATATATATATATGTGTGTGTGTGTATATATATATATATATATATATACAGACACATACACACACACAGGTACTCCCTACTCTCCTCTATGTACGCGCGCGTGTGTGTGTATTTGATACTCCAGTTGCCTATTAAAACCCTACGTATTTCAGTATGTGTGAATATAAGGCGACATGTTCTTAAGCTGTTCTCGTTGGTCACTATTCGAGGAGCTTAGGGGTCAGTGAACATTCCGCCATAACGGTTCATCTTCTTATATTTATATCTGCTCTGTGAATTATGTTGATACTGTGGGAAATTTAAACTTCAGTCAAGAAGAGGCAATAATTATAATTAATATTTCCTTGAAGTAATTTGTGGTCGATTGTAGTATCGGTTGCGCTCCAATCTAAATACCTTACGCTATTTATTAGTGGCCCTTTATGAGTTCAAATTCCGCTGAGATTAACTTTAAATGTCAATAAAATAAATGCCAGACACGTGTTGAAAGAATGTACTAGAAATTAAACGTAGCGTGTTTCATAACGCAAAAGGCAAAGTCTTGACATGGTTACAGTAATAATTGGTTTGAAGTATCACTCAAAGAGTGATACTTATATTGCGTTAAATTTTGAAAGGCATTATTTTAATAACATCCACAAAATTTATGCTCACTCGAAAAGAAGAGTGGCTTGTGTTTCTTAAGATTGAGTTTCTGAGTAAATCCTCTCTATCTTTATCCTCTCTATAATCATACCGAATATATCTCTGTCTCTCTCTTTTCGACACTTGAAAACAAACACACAAACACACACACACACACACACACACACACACACACACACACACACACACACACACACACACACACACACACACACACACACACACACACAAACACACATACACACACACACGCACACATACACACATACAAATATAAACATCACTGAACCACCTTATCAACCAAACAATCGGATGTTGTTACACACCGCTAGTCACAATGAGCTTCATCACATGATGTTGTATTGGCTTTTGAATGATTCCATTTTATATAAGTATATGCATAAATTTAATCGTTCTCCATTGTGTTGTTTAAACCAAGTGGTTACATTACTTTATTTCATATCTTCATCGTCAGAAAAAGTTTAGTTTCTAACTAAATTCGACTTATATTTTCAGCAGTGAAGGAATATCACCAATCCTCTGCGCATTAGTTTTTCTAGTAAAATTTAAATTGCAATATAAGGCTTGCTTGCTTTTTTTTTTTTTGTCTAAAAGTTCACCAAGTCGTTTCACTACAGATAATCTCCGAGAGATGTTGTTGGTTTCTTGCAGTCTTAGACCCTTATTAGAGAAATTATAACCTCCTTTTGACTAATTTTCCATTAGATTGGTATCTATTTAATTGTAGTTAGTTGTGGTAGTGTTGGTGAAACCTGCGATGCAGTTGTAAGTATAGTTAACAATTGAGATGTAATTATGCTAATAATCGTGGTTTAGATGTTTGTACGAGGAGTTGCGGCAAAGTCCCCTGCATTCGGTAAAACAAAATACAGAATCAGCTACTTATCCTTTTATTCATCTCATACCCCACTTAGATTCACATACTTATTTTATTTCTTTATTGCCCACAAGGGATTAAACATAGAGGGGACACACAAGGATAAAGGAAGGGATTAAGTCGATTACATTGACTCCAGTGTGTAACTGGTACCTATTTAATCGATCCCAAAAGGATGAAAAGCAAAGTCGACCTCAGCAGAATTTGAACTTAA
Source organism: Octopus bimaculoides (assembly GCF_001194135.2). NCBI lineage: Eukaryota > Metazoa > Mollusca > Cephalopoda > Octopoda > Octopodidae > Octopus > Octopus bimaculoides. The sequence goes on from NC_068985.1 coordinate 38,854,746, forward strand.
AATGTAACGGCAGACGAAATACCGCTAAGCATTTCGCCGGCGTGCTAACGATTCAGCCAGCTCGCCACCCGAAATTCACACACTTATTGCAGCGGCTCTTCAGTTTTTCTAAGCTATGCAAAAGAACTCTCAGAAGATTGGGCCTCCGACCGGGCCTTTCGTGACACCTTTAAAACCAGGAACTTTTCAGCACCCCTTCGTAGTGGAGGAATAATTGATATTGTGGTAGATAAACATGATGGTGTCGCTGCAACGATGTTTGTGACCTGTGATGGTATACAGCGACGTGAAAATGGTAGCAAAAAGAGGGTACTAAGAATCGTTGCTGTACTAAGGGACTGGAATTGTAGATGTTATGTAGTAGTTTAGGTTGCAGATGAAGGGACAATGTGGTGGCGGTAGTGAAGTGTCATAGAGAATGATTTATTGTTTTTTAGCTATGTTATTGATATAAATATAGGGGTCTCAACTGTATAGAAATGTTAGGAGAAAATAAAATAGTAGTGGCGTTGGTATTGATAGAGTTTATATCTTGTGCGATTTTAACAGCATGAACTACCAGAAAAATGTTTACATAAATGCTTACATAAATAGAAACTTTGAGAAAGAAATATGGTGTACGTTCTGACAAATGTTATCTGACACTAATTAAACCTGTCACTGATCCGAAGAATATATGGCAGGTCAACTCTATCAGCTTGGTGGGGGTCATCCAACGTGTATAGATGTAACCCGTAGATGATCGACATCCTTTCATACTATGCTTATAAAAGTATAATTGCAAATTTATCGGATGTTTTCATTAGTTTTCTTATACTGCATAATGACTCATAGTGTGGGAATTTAATCCTTAAATCTGTCATATTAACTGGAGAATTAGAACGATCTAACGCTAGACTCTATAGTAGCATATCATCAATTAAGCTTCCAGCATAAATGCACACCTGTTCTACAACTAGATAAACGGTGCCTAATATTTCAGTTTGAAATATGGTATACTCTGCAAGTAAAATTTGATATCACGTCGTCGTCTGTTATCAATAATAGCTAGTACAATTTCATGCATTGCAACTTTATACTATTCATAACATTGCTATATAATGATAATAATTGCTTTACCAGCCATAGGCTATATTTTTCTATCTAGCACATCCGAAAACACAGTAATAGTACTGGATTAAAAAATATTGCGATAAAAAAAATAATTGAATGACTTCATATTAGAAAATTTTGCAGACCTCTATTCAACTGTACCGTTATCATTTACTTAGCTTAAGGAAAGTATACGTTGTATGTTTTTCACTTATCTGAGCAAAAAAGAAAACTTGTTAACATTAATTAAATTAAGTATGAAGCAGCAAATAAAATAATTATACGTCTGAATACATTAGTAATCTTGTGCAAAGTAATTTTGAGGACATATAACTGAATAGAAGTGTTATGTGATGCAAGGAGAATAACAAAATAATTTCACTCTATTGAAGATTTTGCTTAGCAAAATGAAAGCTTCGTAAATATTGTTAATAATATATTATAGCCACTTTTGAGTATTTCAACCCTACATTATTTTCCTGCAAAATTTTACGACAGCAATGAGATTTATGCTCCTGTATTATTTACCAATAACAACTTGGCAATTGAAAATTAATTTGTAATCGTAATTTCATAAATGTCGTTTTACTTTATTGTGTAAAATATTAAAATCAGGAGTTATTTCCTGACGTTAAGTGATTTCCTGGTAGCTATGCTTACAGATATTTATTAGTATTAAAGTAATAAACTTCATCTACTTATATTTAAAATCTGGAATTCTCTCATACCTCATAAGCGAGTGGCTATAATGCAGTACAAGAAACCCTTGCTGTGTTTGTTGTTGGTGTTATCGCTTTAAATCTAATTAGTATTGTGGATTTTCCCAAAGGACTTATTAAGAAATTTGACACGAAACTGAACGTGAATAGAATGATCTTAGATTTGACACTAGAAATATTTGCGAGGGAGTACTTTTAAAGGTTATATCTCGACTTAATGGAAATTCTGTGATTATGGTATTCAATATCATAATAATGTTGTGACATAGAGATGGAATGCTAACGTGGGAAGCAGAAGGACCAGGTAGCTTAATCCATAAATATTGATTTCAAATTTTTGCATAAAGCCAGCAATGTCGGGAGAAGGTTTAAGTCGACCCGAGAGCTCAAACAGTACTTATTTATCAACCCCTAAAAGGATGAACGGCAAAGTCGACGTCGGCGGAATTTGAACTCAGAACATTTTGCTCAAGGCGCTAACGGTTCTGCAGCTCGCCGCTTGAGAAAATATAGTAATAGTAGAATTTGTAGTAGTAGTAGTAGTAGTAGTAGTAGTAGTAGTAGTAGTAGTAGTAGTAGTAGTTGTTGTTGTTGTTGTTGTTGTAGTAATGCATCTCTATATGTACATATATATTTATGTATATCTACATCTGCACACACATACACAAACACACACACACACATATATATGCACATATATTCAATAATACGTACATATATACATATTTTACATATTTACTTATATACAAACGTACATATACACAAATATACATACGTACGTACGTAGATACTTACATACATACATACATATGAAAAAAAAAAAATGAAAGAAGTACTTTGCTAGGAAGTACAATTAAAAAAGATGTATGTGACAGAAAAAACAGACAGGGTAAGAATTATGTGTGTGTGTGTGTGTGTTCGTGTGTGTGTGTGTGTGTGTGTGTGTTTGTGTGTGTGTGTGTGTGTGTGTGTGTGTGTGTGTTCGTGTGTGTGTGTGTGTGTGTGCATGACATTGAATTATTGTCGCAGAAAAAAGTGAAATGCTGTAAGGCATTCTATATTTGGGTCTTTAAAAGTTAGGGTTTGTACTTGGTGACATCAGCAAGGAGGTTTTAGTTCACAATAAACAAGGGAGAGTAGAGGTTCGGTGGTGGTGGTGGTGGTGCTGCTGGTACTGGTGGCGCTGGAGGTAAAGACGCATGGAAACATGTTTTATAAGTATAAGTTTGCAGTAAACGCTATTAAGAAGAAGGGAAAGTGAAGTTGTAATGAAGTAGTAGTAGTAGTAGTAGTTCTTGTAGTAGTGGTAGTGACAACTATTTGTGCAGCGGTCGCAAGTGTAGCAGAGCATGTAGGTGGTGAAAATGAGAAGAAGAAGAAGAAGAAGAAGAAGAAGAAGAAGAAGAAGAAGAAGAAGAAGAAGAAGAAGAAGAACAACAACAACAACAACAACAACAACAACGACAACAACAACAACAACAACAACAACAACAACAACAACAACAATAACAATAACAACAACAACAACAACAATAACAACAAGAAAAGAAGGGATGATAGTAATAATCCTTTCTACGATAAGTACAAAGGTACACGGCCTGAAATTTGGGGGAGATGGATAGCCCATTATTACATCGACGCCCAGTACTCAACTGGTACTTAAATTATCGACCCCGAAAGGATGAAAGGCAAAAAGTCGACCTCGGCGGAATTTGAAATCAGTACGTAAGGACGGACGGAAAGCCTCTAAGCATTTTGTCCAGCGTGAGAACGATTCTGCTAGTTCGCCGCCTTAATGATAAAGGTAATAATAATAAGGTTGTAGTTAGCCAGTGAACGTAGGTGGTTTAACGCCTAGGGTATTAGGCCCATGTGTAAGATCGTGCGTATGATTACTAGGTTCGCCAGCGCTTTGTGTCCTTGAACAAGGTACTTCATTTTCGTCAGCTTAGTCTATTCTGTTCTAATATCTACTACGTAAGTGGTGGCGAAGCTTTCTTTCTTTTCTATTGTCACATCATGACGAGAGAGTACATATGCCAGCTTCCGACAACAGAGGCACCTAAAACAATTTTGAAAAACATGGTGCGCGGTGTTAAGCTACACTCATTTACAAGTATCAGTTAATTTCCAGATCAATCTTTTCTCGGGAAGACATATGACCGATGGCTTGCCAAACTCGACCATTTCGTCTTTTTTCTAGAAACGATATCTCTACGGCCAAATTAAGCTGCCTTCTTTTCAGATGGCATTGTGGACTATAAAAGGGATTTGTTGGCAAACAACAGTCTTACTGTTGTTTCATTAAAATTTCGTGGTCTGATCAATAAGTATCCTGACTGTTGCCATATTAATGAAACTAAAGCACGCAGAATGAAACCACTTGGTACGGATTGATCTTGAACTCTGCTGTACAGGCGCAATATGTTGAACGTTCTTGCTCACTTCCGCTGTTTACAACAATGCTTGGAAAATACGTGTGTAGAGTGTGATCGTATCATTGAACATGGACTGAACTAAAACGTAACTAATCTGCACTGGATTGGCTGTGTGGTAAGTAGCTTGCTTACCAACCACATGGTTCTGGGTTCAGTCCTACTACGTGGCACCTTGGGAAAGTGTCTTCTACTATAGCCTCGGGCCGACCAAAGCGTTGTGAGTGGATTTGGTTGACGGAAACTGAAAGAAACCCGTCGTATATATGTATATATATATA
>NC_068985.1:38859376-38862104 GCF_001194135.2 Octopus bimaculoides
AAAAAACAACAACGCGAGGACGTGGAATAAGTACAGTGTTACTGGACGTTCAGGAAAGGAAAGAAAAGAAAGAGGTGTTCTTCATCAGAAATATAGAAAAAGTCCAAAGAAGGGAAGACGGGGAAAGAAAATCGCCAACGATACACACGCGGTCATATATATCTATGTGTCTGTGTTTGTCCCCCCACCATCACTTGACAACCGATGGTAATGTGTTTACGTCCCCGTAACATAGCGGTTCGGCTAAAGACCGATAGAATAAGTACTAGGCTTACAAGGAATAAGTCCTGGGGTCGATTTGCTCGATTTTTCCCACCGAGAATTTAGCCATAAAGACGGACAATACAATTGAGGCAAGAAGACAAGAAATGATTATAGAGGACAAAATAAACGAAGAGTACCAGATCATAGATTTTGCAATTCCTTATGACAGCAGATTTGATACCACAGAAATGGAAAAGACGGAGAAATAATTGAATCTAGGCAGAGAGCTGAGGAGACTGTAGATGACCAAGACGACAATTATTTCCGTAGTAATTCGTGCATTTGTCACAAGACCCAAAATGCTACCTAAAAGACTAGAAGCGATTGGAATGGAGATTTACACTGTCAACCAGTAGAATAGTACCATCCTATATTCTCTAAGAATCCTCAGTAAGATTCTTGAGATTTGAGGATGCTTGTCACCAAACTTCTCAAAATAAAATACCTGCTAACTAAATTAGCATGGAATAGCGTAATAACAGAAATAACAATAACAAGTTTTAGTTGCACTAGAGAGAACACAAGGATTGATTAGAACTGTAGGAGAAAATTAAGAGGAGTTAAAGCAGCAGTTTAAAGTCGTCATTTCCATTTATGGCAGGCATTATCAGGTGACCTGCCCATCCAAATTAATGCCTTCATTCCCATTTCATTTTCATTCGATTTCATCAATCTTAACCATTCTTTTTCTCTCTTTTTATCATCGCTTGTAGAAATTTTAGTTTTAATTCTTTATACCCAGTCGTTATTGCTGCAGTTGCAACTCGTGCGTCTACTATTATCATTGTCTTAATACTGAATTTTATGATGTTATTAAAATTGCGTTGGAGTAGAGTCGTATCAAAATATAAAGTACAAACATGTTACATTATATCTTCATTTATTTATTATTCTACTATGTTCAACCACTGAACTGCTGCTGTGCTGTGTTTCTCTTAGCATTTTCGGTAAAAAAATATCGACTTTGGTACTCATTTGAGTCAGGTGCTTAATTTAACGTCTATATTTGTCAAACCACTAATTTACGCGACATAAAGTGATACCACATTAACTAACAATTGTCTTGACGTACAGAAAGATATAAACTAACAAGTATCTTAATGTACAGAAAGAAATAATTACATCCACATTTATATCGTGTTTAATTTAAATAAACTTACATATATGGTAGCTTATACTGAAATACATACTAAAATGCATATAAACAGACATTAAATACGGGAAACAACATACATGTGATACCAGCAACAGTATATTGGCAAAAGATATCCGTAGAATATGTTCTACATAGCATTGTTTTACCACTATAAAATGTATGTTCTACTCAGAACTATGTTACTACAGTTTAACCCCAGGAAATCGTCTTTTCCAGTCCGATATATTTTGAGTAAGGAAGTGAATCACTCCCCTACAGCTTGGCAAGACCATGGTTTCCGGGTTTTTATCTGTCATCGGTAATGGATAGCTGTCTGCTAGAGATGGCAGTCAATCGTTCCTACTTAAAATATATAAACAGAGAAGCGGTAGACAGCCGCCGATCTCGTAAGGAGCAAAGTAGCTAGTTTTAAAAACTCTAGCAGGCAGATATCCAGTACCGATGAAGGATAAAGATCCAGAAACCATCGTCTACCTATCTTGCCAAGCTGGAGGGGAGTGATTCGCTCCTTTACTCGCAATATATGGGACATAGGTAATGTGTTGTTAAGCAGCTGGTTAACCTGAGGTTAAAAATGTAGCAACATAGTTCTGTATAGAACAGTCATGTTATAGTGGCCAAAAAATGTCACCTTCTAATATTATTACCTCCGCCTTAGCGGTTCTAGAGAACTACTGATGCAAGTATTTACTAACATTGTTCTTCATCCTGCTTCTATCTACGGCTGTTGTATTGCTGCAGCTGCTGCTGATGCTGTTTGTGGTGGTGATGCTATACCTATTTAACCCACAGCATTCCAGCAAAGACTACAATTTTAATAAATTATATTAAAAGCTACGTTATTCTGTGTTACTTTTCTCAAGATTGGAAGGTTTGATTTAAGGGAAATTCGGTTACTATTTCTAGCAGGTCTAGCAACCACGAAGAAAGTATCTCAATGCATTGTTAAAAAGATTCTTTTTTACATTCTTCTTATTGAAGTTGTTGAAGTAATTTTTGTTGTCGATTTGTTTTTGGATATTCTAAAGTATTTATTTATTGATTCTTTTTTTCAGCACTGTCATGTCATTTGGCAATTACAACATATTCTTTGTTTATAAAAGTGTTAAATACTGCCAGGCTCTTCTAGAATTAACGACAGAATTTATTTCAAGTAACAAATGCCAGCTTATTCAAGATTTTAGTGATGATCTTGGTGTTTTTAATGCTACTATCATCGTTATTTCTGCTGTTGCATGTGTACATACATACCTGCACACAAAAATGAATACATGCATATATATATATATATATATATATATATATATA
>NC_068985.1:38863300-38867543 GCF_001194135.2 Octopus bimaculoides
ATATATATATATATATATATAAAGAGCCGAGGCTGTCTTTATTTCTTCTTATGTTGATAAATTAAAAAGCAAGTTATATATGAATTGCTCTTTATCAATTATATCCCACAATTCTACTGAACATTGTCAAACGACTTTAAAGAAATAGCAGTCCTTTAAATTATAATCTTAAAAATTAGGTATATTTGCTAATAGGGTTACGTACATCCGTACATTCTGATTACACGCATTTGTTTGTAGAAACGTTATTTGATGAATTCATATTCCGTTCGAAACATTAGAAAATTACCATTTTATTTCTCACACATTTTCAATATTTCGTTGCTTTATTATCTTTACGTTGTTTTTTCGGCTTGTTTCTTGCATTATTATTTCTTATTTATTCAGTTATTTCCGTTTGAAATATCTGAAATTACGCTTAGATTTGTTTATGTTGTTTCCATCATTAATTTTTATATTCTTTTTCCGTTACCACCTCAAGCTTCTATTTCAGGTCCCATTTGAAATATTCGTGACATTTTGCAATTACATTTTCATTGCTTTCACGCTGAACAATTATCACTCCAGGTAAATTCTCTTTATGCATTCTGTTTCCCGTTATACATATATTCAAAGCTTACATATTCACCAGCCTTCAATATCTGTGTGTAACACACTCACATCTACTTTGATTTGTTCGCTCTCGCACTTGTACATGATTCTACATTCACAAAACACCATTAATTATTGATATCTTCTGAAAGAGCAGATGCACCACCAAACAATACTATACGCACATCTGACGATTGATATTAAACCGCACGTTCTCTATAAATATTTTCAATCTTTCCTTTTACGATTTGCGCTTTAAAAGTTCTGCATCTATAAATATATCGAAATAATTTGCAATTATTCAACATCTCTGCCTGCAATACTCAGTTCCGCTTCGCCAACATTAATTTCTCATGTCTTCCATTCATTTACATTCCTCGAACCTTCGTCGTTTTGTATACTTCATTTCATCCACAACATTCTGCATATTTTAAGTGATTATGAGACTTAAATCAATTAATAAAATATTTATGCTGTTCATATTATCACTTCTGTCTTTTCTATATTTCAAATTTGCAGTTCTTTGAGCATTTTAAGCACAAAACGCTCCAGTAGTCACGATACGTGCAAGAAATCACATCGACAAAATCAAGACATTTGAGAATGTAATTAAACATTTCATAGACAAAATATTTTAAAGAAATATGTTTATATTTTATATTTATTTAATTTTTTTATATTTTGTTAATAAATTACTTGTAACAAAATAAATTTATGGTAAAGCATTTCGTTTATTTTGGTCGTTATTATAAAAAGAACTTATTTATAAACAAAACGCTTTCATTTACAAAATCGACATTTTCTCGTTATTTACTCTAAATTATGCTTCTTCATAAATCCTTTTAGACTGAAAATCCAGCAACTCTTGGATCACTATTGATCGATAAAAGGTAGAGAAAGTGCATACAATCCTTTTAATTTATGCAACGTACAGATTTTATTTAGTGACATATCAGTTTAGGTGATATTAACTTCACAATAATTATATTTTGATTTGTTTAAGTACCCTTATATCTAATCAGTGTCTGAACAATGAATATCTATCACTTTTGACTGAATAAACATATACGATTTCTTGTCAGCAAAAAACTATTTCGTTAGGATAGATGGAATTGATTACTCCTCTCTGACAATATTTGTTTCATCTTCTTTAAATGATGCGTCAGATATTTTAGGAAAATTTTATGAATTAAACAAAAACGTATAATTCATCAAAGTAAAGTTGTAGTTGAAGACAAATTGGTATAAATAAACTCGAAAATTCTTTTATCACTCCTGCCCAATGAATCCATCGTTAGCGTCAATGACCGCCTCAACACGGAGTCGGAAGCGTTGACACGCCTGAATCGGATGATTTTAATCAATTTTGGACATAGTACTGTTTATGGCGGACTTGGGAGATCGCATGGTGTTATGGGGATATTGATTGACTTATCTCTCGACTACGCCTCATGCATAATAGTCCAGTGGATAGTGGTCTGATGATGTAGGAGTTCATGTGTCTGCGAGAATATTATCATGAACATTGGTATGCATCTACCCTTGCGTTGTCTTAGCGTTATGAGACAGTGCCGGTTCTTGTATAAAGACCTATGGTTTCCGTTGTGTATTCTGTCTGTCCATCGCCTCATAACTCTCTAGAACACCTGTATAGAGACAGTTGCTTTGACTCTTAAGCCTTGTGAAAAAAAGTGAGGAGGCATGACATCTCCCTCTTTTCCGATGGCTCCCATAACCACCACAGTTGTCGGGAATCTAGAATGCATGACCGTTGGAACCACATTCGGGTCTCTGCAAAACCATATGTCGTTCCTTCGGTTTACATTCTGGTCCTGATAGAACTTATTCTTATCAGTAAGAACCAAAGCATTTCAGCCACTTGGTGTTTTAAATTGTGTAGCAAGCAGCACTTTGCGTGGATCAAACGATTCTATCATATATCCGACATAAACTGACACCTGGGTATTACACAAGTCTTGTACCGGATATCCTCATACACCAGTCTTCTGATGATGTATTCTGAAATTTTAAGGTCCTTTGCAATACCTCCGATTGCCTTTCCGGAATCTTCGATTATTTCTTGGGCTTTTTGTACAGTTATATGTTGTGATGGTATTAGAGTCCTGCGCATGAGTTATGTGTTTAGATGCTGATGTTGGATCCCTATCAGCAGTGACTAGCGCCTTCCGAACTTTGACAACGAAGGATCCGGAAACTTTCTGAAAGCAAGCTATCTCTGTATCACTATGCTGCACTTATAAGGCGTCAGCATGACTTTTCATTTGCTTAGACAACTAAATGTTAAATAGATTTTTATCTGAAAAGTAAATTAAAAAATATATGTTAGAAGAAAGTTAGAGCTTTTGGAGCAGATGTCCGCAAAAAAAACTTACACATCCTGTATTTCTATATTTAATAATTCTTTACATGACCTCTCTTCGATTTTAGGACTGGACATGCGATAATATGATATTATTCACATAGGCATACATTTATGTACGTGGTTTTATGCATTTCTCTATACGGATAGAAAATGACATAACATGGGAATGCAGGTCTTGAAAGATATGTACATATCTGCAAGAGATGACATTCCGATTCATTTATGTTCTCGCTTAAGCGTTCAGCACATATACGCTTAACTCCACGATGGCCTGGATAGAACCTATAAAATTCAGCAGCGCGTGGAAGCCGTTAGTGTCTTTTCACTCTGACTACTGTTGCAACGATTTCGTTTATAGTTATTGGAAATCGCTTAAATAGGTAGGTACAGAGAAGGCTAACACGTTTTCGGTCATATTTCTCAGTCAAGCTGACATGGAGCTCAGCAGAACTTTATTTTTCTTTCCAAATGTAAACACCGAGATAGCTCATTCCAAACAAATATATTCAGTTTTATTTTTATATTGCAATTATTTCTATATTGCAATTACATAAAGCTTCATTTTCTTATGTGGTAAACATATTACACATTCCGGAAGAAGCAATTGGTAATGCCAATATGATCGACACATCTCAGAACAACGTCAACACTTTTAGTAACGTCTGAAAACAGAACATGTAAATATCCACACACCTATTTTTTATTGCTTCTTATATTTATTTCAAATAGACTCTATGAAAGTGTATTATATATTTATATCTCTGCCGAGGGGTAATTTATTCCGCCAAAATTGAAAGAATGCACTACATCATTTATTCAACAGCAGGCGATAGCTTGAGGAAAGAGGTACTGTTTGAATTAGCGACGACATTACACTGCACCTTGCTAACTACAGGGCAATCTTCTCTACCAGCAGTTATCTCATTCGGTTAAAATGTCTTACGGTTAAGTCGGCTCTTATCAATTTCCCTGAAGAGAAGATTACATCTTTATCAACATCACTCATTCCTTTGGAAGAAAACCATTTGTAATCATCGAAACATATGTCGGAAATAAAAAAATTCATTTAACATATGTGTAATACTCCATTTATTAAATTTTATATTTACTCAAATACCCCAAATTAACAGGGAGTTTCTAACTCGTAGACAGGAGTCACACCACAGTTATTTTGTGATCTTTGCTACCCTGGTATCTATTAACCAATTTGTTTTGTCAGAGTTAATTGTTAACTAAGAGAAAATAAGTACATATAATCAAATATATATA
>NC_068985.1:38868135-38870029 GCF_001194135.2 Octopus bimaculoides
TATTGCTGTATTTCGGGATAGTAATTTGTCTTTTTTCAGTTTTTTTTTTGTCAAATAAACACATGCTCTATATATTCGTTCTTCATTCGTTTGTTATTGTTCTTATCCTAACTCATGTCCATTATCCGGAAAACTTTTGTCACACGTCTGTGACCTCCAGTGTTGTCAGAATGGAATAAGCAGAGCAAGAGCACACACGAAGACCGAAAGTGTTGCTGAGGAGGTCACAGATGTGTGGCGGAATATTTCCAGACAATGGACACGAGTTAGAATGAGAATAGTAATAAACGAGAGAAAAAAACGATTATATAGTACGTATGTTTACTTGGTAAAACAGAGAAGAAAATAGACGACGAAATACAACAATATCTTTTTAAACACACGAATTCCCATCAGGAATATAACAACACAAATTCATATATATATATATTTGTGTGTGTGTCTATGTTTGTGCGTGTGTAAGTGTGTGTGCATACACACATATATATAACTTGTTTCCACCGAAGTTTCGTCCAGGCCATGTTTAGCTTAAAACGTATTTAGCTAATTCTATCAGGTGGTGCTATTAAGTCGAGTTTTGTGCTATCATGGTCCATTCGAGTCGGGAGTTCTTGTTGAGTGAGCTATATCCAGGTATAGGTGGCTTATCTAGTATTCCTTGAAGAAAATTGTCCAGATTCCGTTGAAAGGTGATGGGATCCTTTTCTTCTTTGATCTGCTTCGGGACAATATATATATATACATACAGAGAGAGACAGACAGACACACAGACTGACAGACAGATAGACAGATAGAGACAGAGATGCATATTCATCCATTTATTTATGTATGTGTATTTATGTGTATATATGTATGACTTCATATTAAAAGTAACACGTATATTCTTAGATTACTAGACGGATAACACACACAAACACATACTCATATATATATATATATATATATATATATATATGTGTGTGTGTGTGTGTGTGTGTGTGTGTAAGAAAGAAAGACAATAGAGAGAGAGAGATAGCATGAGATAATGATTTCGAGTAGGAAGTTGATTAAAACTAAAACAGAGTGAAGGGATAAACAATGAGTGTGTGTGTGTGTGTGTGTGTGTGTGTGTGTGTGTGTGTGTGTGTGTGTGTGTGTGTGTGCGCGCATGCACTTGTGTCTGCGTGCGTCTGTGAGTGAATTTGAGGGTAGCTGCATGGGGTAGGTGTGCTTCGGAGGAAAGCAGAATTAGCGATAAAATCGAGAAAAAAGAAATTTGTGTTGAATTCAATTCCACATGGCAAGTAATCTGATAAATTCCGGGTGCATTAATGAATCCGATTCCAATTAAGAAACTAATTACAGCTGACTGCAGTTGTCATTTTGGAGTGCCTTGGAAAAAGTGCGCAAAAACGTAAAAAAAAAAACAACATCAAAAGTAAACAACATCAAAAACATCAGACGAAGAAAGCAACAAAAGAAAGCTAAAGGAGTCAATCTAAAACGAATGTACTCTGTGCCTAAAGCGTAAATTTCCATGCACTCATGGAATATATGTGCACAAAGACATACACAGCCGCACAGGCGCACGCAAGCAGCTAATCTTGCGCGCACATTTACAAAGACACAAGCGCTGTGCCACTGTACAAGGTTTAAGATCGTTAAATAAATATGTAACTTTGAAGATATTTCAACGTCGACTTCGTTACCTGTCTTTTACTCGTTTTCTTTCACTCGTTCGTTCCATTTTTTCCACCTTCTCCCCTACAAATGCGTATGTGTGTGTGTGTATGGGTGTGTGTGAGTGTATATATGTGCGTGCATGTAGATGTGTATAAGTAACTACACACACACGCACAGTCATACACACACGCATGCACATATATATATATATATATATATATATATATATATA
>NC_068985.1:38871430-38872881 GCF_001194135.2 Octopus bimaculoides
TATATATATACATATATATATAAATATATATATATATATATGTATATATACATAATTACATATATATACATACATACTTACATATATACATGCATATATATATACATATATATATATACATATAAATATATGTATGTATACACACACACACACACACATATATATATATATATATATACATATACATATAATATAGATAGATAGGTATACAGATAGATAGGTAGACAGACAGACAGACAGATAGATAGATAGATAGATAGATAGATAGATAGATAGATAGATAGATAGATAGATAGATAGATAGATGTGTGTGTGTACAGAAGGTTATGCGTATACCTATATATGCATGTTTGTCTGTGTGTTTCTGTGAATATATATATGCATGTGTATTTGTGCGTGTGTGTGTGTGTGTGTGTGTTTGCGTGCGTATTCATACCGAACAATGCCTGAAATTTCTTTTACTGATTGGATTCTCTTTCAGTGGAACATGAAATTTTATTCATTTGAAAATGTGTCATAGTAACGTGAAGATCATTGCCGCTGGGGCTGTTTTTTCCCCCACTTCAATCTTTCAAGTAAATATTAATGCTAAATAATTCTGGCTTATATAGTGAAATAAATATTTCATCTCAAATGTGGCTATGCCTAACAGTTTGGAAACCTGAAATTGGTCGCCAAAACGGATGCACGTTACTGGTGTAAGAGTTTATGACCAAGATAAGACTGATTGAACAATCACACGACCAAAACCTTTTCAATGATGACAATCGTACAGTTTTGGTAGTTTGTATGACCACAATATAAATTTGCTGCAATTTAATAATGCAATTAGTGCGGGAGAGAAATCTAATCGACTGGCTCCCTTCCCCAGAATTTCAGGCCTTGTGCCTAGAGTAGAAAAGAATCGTTAGCACACCAGGCAAAATGCTTAGCGATATTTCGTCCCTATTCACGTTCTGAGTTCAAATTCCACTGAGGTCGACTAAACATTTACTATCCCCCTCCTCAAAATGTCAGACCTTGTGCCTATCGTAGAAAATATCATTATGTTAGTGCATAAATCAAATCAAATAAAACCAATAATTGAAAATAAAGGTTTCAAATAATATTTCAAAAGTATTTCTACGCTAATTCGGTTTGGAGATGAAGTTCTTCAGGAGGATGCTCAAAGAGTATTCACGGCCCCCTCCCACCACCACCACCACCAGAGTGTATTTTAATATATCGTTTCTGTTAAATCTAAAGTTCTTAATTTTAGTCGTTCGTACAAAATATAAGTTCGCCTGATTTTATAGATACCCTTAACCTTGTGGTTTTGTATGGTGAAACCGGCAAAAAAATAGAAAAAAATTTCATCTGTTTCCAATTTGGACTTTACTTACTTTTTTTTTTTTCATTAAAAAAAAAAAAACTTCCTAGTCTCACTCGACATATTGAAAGATGTCATATGC
>NC_068985.1:38873450-38890374 GCF_001194135.2 Octopus bimaculoides
ATATATATATATATATATATATATATATATATATATATATATATATACATGCATATATATATCTTCCCCTCTCTCCACTCTCTTATACATTTACACGCTCATGTATTTTATACATAAGTATAAAGCGATTTATGTTACCAGAATTTTCCGACTCGAGTCGAACAGAAAGATCTACCCTAAATCTTATTTAGAGTATCCGTGTTAATTAATTTAGAACTGACTAGCTTGTACTGTCATCGAGCTTATAATGTATAATAACCCTTTCTATTATAGGCGATTACGTCAACTCCAGTATTCAACTGGTATTTAAAATATCGGCCCGAAAGGATGAAAGGCAAAGTCGACCTCGACGGAATTTGAATACGGAACACAGCAGCATACGAAATACCGCTAAGCATTTCGCCCGTATTGCTAACAATTCTGCCAGCTCACCGCCTTATACAATCTTTTCTACTCTTCATGAGGCAGTGTACCGATTGACATCGCTATATTTACTCCGTAAGTTGTAAAATTTGTATTTTTATGATCAGGTGCATGCTGAAGTCTGCGATTTTTGTAACGGACAGCGTATCACTCGTGAAATTTTGCTTTAAACTTAGGAGACCTGCTACAGAGACATTGAGCATGCTTCGGTAAGCTTACAGCGATGAGGCAATGGGTCGTATGCAATGTTTCCAGCGGCACGGGCGCTTCAAAAGGCACGATAGAGCCGCAGCTCAATCAACAGCATGCCCATCGTTTTTTTTTTTTTTGACGTCTGTTCGTATTGTGCATAGAGAATTCGCCTCCCTGGGCCAGGCAGTCAGTAGATAGTTCGACTGCGACGTTTTGAAACTTTTGAGGAAGGACATTTCGCGAAAGCAACCGGATTTGTGTAGCGCGAGGAATCGGATTCTACGCGACAACAATGCAGCCTACCACTGAACTTTCCTCACTTGTGAGTTTCTCGCCAAAACAACGCTTTATCGCTCCCGCACACACCCTATTTGTCAGATTTAGAACCTTCGGATTCTATCTCTTTCCCAAGATGAAAATGCAGAGATCCAGAGCGAATCGCAGAAAGTCCTCAACTCGCTTAAGGAAAACGACATCCAAATCAGATTTGTGAAGTTGCAGGAACGGTGCAAGGTGACTATTTAGAAGGAGATGATTTAAAATTTTAGGTAAATAAGTTATTTCTTATTAAACATAACTAGTCCGCGAACCTTTTGATACCACCTCGTATATGTCTGATGAAGATGATGAATACGATGCGTTGCAGCGCCTATCAGCGATTTTCTTATAAAAGTTAATAAATATGTTCTCTAATAAAAAAGGTTACAGTACTCTTTCTTTCTGATTAATCCTAAATTACTTTTATACATGACTTGATATAGTCATGGTGATTATGCGAAATTACTGAAGATTTAAATGGTGAGCAGGCGTAAAAATTAAAGAGGTTTTTCCAACTTGCTTGAAGACTGCGACACCACGTTCTTCTCCGCGTTATAGTTCCATTCTGTATTGTGGCAGTTACATAAAATGAAGCGCATTGCATCAATCGAAAACTTAACGTTAATAATATGACACAAAATCATGAACAACAGCATGTTTCTAACCGGTTATAAACTTCAAGTATATGAACATGGGTGCAAGTTACTGATGACTTAAGCGTGTATGAAGTGAGTTTGTACAAGGCAAGCGGAAGTAAAGTATGGTAGAGGGCTTCTCCACGATAGAAATACCTGGAGATGCTGCTCCATTATTGCTGAATGAGTGTAGTAAAAAGAATAAAATAATATATTTCGTTTTCAATTTTTATTGTTTTTCCTGTCGAATTATATTTGTTTTGCTTATTCCGTTTTATTCATTTTTTTTTTTTTGTTCATTTTTCAATTATAGGATTCTTCTGTGAAGGAAATACAGAATAATAGCTAAGGGCTTATTACGTGCCTACATTATCGTTATTATGTGTTTCATTTTAAATATATAGTTATTTATCTGTCTCTCTGAATTAAGTTGTGTTTGAGTGTGTATGTGTGCGCGTGCATGCTTGCGTGCGTGCAAAAAATACAGGATATTTGTTTTTAAATACTTTACTATCTTCATCATGCGCCGTCAAAGAAAAAAAGAATTAGAGATATTTTTTTGGTATAAGTATCGCGTAGTGTTCTTTTAAGTTCGCTTTAAATTATGAAGGCGCCTGTAACAATTTTATTAAATTATATTCTAAAATATAAAACAACACTGCCTGTAGCATTTTATTAGAAATATTAAGGAAGCCGTTTTGTTCGGGAGAATATTTATAAAAAATAAATCATTCTTAAAGAGCTATTCCTATAATTACAATTAAACCATCTTTAATGTTTTATAACGTCGATTTTCGTTAGGAATATTAATTTATCGCTAACGTTCAGGATTACTAAAATATATATGGTAATCATGGCTCCTTGTTACTGTACTTCCATTCGCTACCATATGGCTTAAGTTTCGATTCTTACATATTTTTCTGGGGAGGAGGAATAAACATACATATATATATATCACAAATACATATGAATACATATGTATTAAAGAGACAAAAATACCAACTATGTGTAGCGACTGTAGTCTGTATTTCAGTTTCTGCATAATGAAATATCACTTATTTTTAGGCTGAAGAAGAACAGAAACTCAGAGAAGAATTTACCGAAACAAAGGGGAAAATATTAAGAAGAATCTTGAGAAATGTAACGCAAATCTGTGGAGAGGTGGTTCGAATAATAGTCGATTACATTTACACTGGAGGCGCAATGGCCCAGTGGTTAGGGCAGCGGACTCGCGGTCATAGGATCGCGGTTTCGATTCCCAGACCGGGCGTTGTGAGTGTTTATTGTGCGAAAACATCTAAAGCTCCACGAGGCTCCGGCAGGGGATGGTGTCGAACCCTGCTGTACTCTTTCACCACAACTTTCTCTCACTCTTACTTCCTGTTTCTGTTGTACCTGTATTTCAAAGGGTCCAACTTTGTCACACTGTGTCACGCTGAATATCCCCGAGAACTACGTTAAGGGTACAAGTTTCTGTGGAGTGCTCAGCCATTTGCACGTTAATTTAACGAGCAGGCTGTTCCGTTGATCGGTTCAACTGGAACCCTCGACGTCGTAAGCGACGGAGTGCCAGCAACATTTACAATAGTATTTACTTTGTACTTTATCTATAGACTTATCCGTACTAGTATTTATTTAGTACATTATTTATCGGCTTAGTAACACCAGTTTTTATCTAGTACTTGACTTATTCACCCATCCACACTACAATTTGTGGAGGCACAAAGCCTAATGGTTAGAGCAGAGGACTCACGGTCGAGAGATCACGAGTTCGAATCTCAGACCGGCTGATATGTGTGTTTATGAGCGAAACACCTAAGTTCCGGCAGAAGGTAATGACGAATTTCTACAGACTCTTTCGCCAAAACTTTCTCTCGCTCTTTCCTCCTGCATCTAGCAGCTCACCTGCGACGGACCGGCGTCCCGTCCAGGTGGGGAACCTAAACGCCAATGAAACCGGCCCTTATCAGGAACAAACAACAACACACTACATTTCATAAAGTAATTTATTAAACGACTAATGGGCAATCAGTTGACTCAGATGAGATCTACTGAATATAGTCTAGTCCCCGGCAGAAATTGAACTCAGAAAGCAAAAGGTGTTAATGAAATGCACAAAAGCATTTTATACGCCAGTGACGAATTCTGTTGACTCTCATTATTCTGTTTCGCTTCAAGGTAATGAGCTCGCAGAAACGTTAGCACGCCGGGCGAAATGCTTAGCAGTATTTCGTCGGCCGTTACGTTCTGAGTTCAAATTCCGCCGAGGTCGGCTTTGCCTTTCATCTTTTCGGGGTCGATAAATTAAGTACCAGTTACGCGCTGGGGTTGATATAATTGACCTAATCCTTTTGTCTGTCCTTGTTTGTCCCCTCTGTGTTTAGCTCCTTGTGGGCAATAAAGAAATACGAAACGGTAGCCGGACGAAATGCTTGGCGGTATTTCGTCTGTCTTTGCGTGCTGAGTTCAAACTCCGCAGAGGTCGACTTTGCTTTCATCCTTTCGGGGTCAATAAATTAAGTACCAGTTGCGTACTGGGTCGATCTAATCGACTGGACCCCTCCCTCAAAATTTCGGGCCTTGTGCCTAGAGTAGAAAAGGCCATCAATTTTGAAGGGAGAGGGCTAATCGATTACATTGACCTCAGTGTTCTTCTGATAATTAGTTTATGGGCATCTGAAAGGATCAAATGCAAAGTCGATCCCGACAGAATTTGTACTGAGAACGTGAAGAGCCGCAAGAAATGCCAGTAAGAGTTTTGTTCAGTGTGGTAATGATTCTGCCGACTCGCTGCATCAAACCAACTCTTCTTATACTGCTTGTATGGGAAATGTTTTTAGAAAGCATTGTTTTAGTTTTGGTGGGGGACGATGGAGGTAAGATATTAGAATTTATTAATCCTAGTACTCCACTTTCTTATCTGTTATTTCTTTCGAAAATTGGTGGGATCTAATCCCAGCATTCAGTACAGTATTCTACATTCTGTACCAACTTATCAACTTGATTTCTTGTCTATAATTCATTGAGTGGGTAGAAATGCCATAAAGAAGAAGTAATTGGGTGAATTTTACTTTGACTGTTACTAAAAAAATTCAGTTAAATGACAGCCATCATTTGAAAGACATGCCACACACACACAAATATACACACGCATATATATATATATATATATATATATATATATATATATATATATATACACGTTGTGCATATATTAATATATTCGCAGATATTCATATACACCCAATTATGCATACATGCAATGTATGTGTGAGTTAAAAGGAGTTAAAACTATGAGTGATACAGTTTATGAATAAGAGCCTAATTTTTGTTTGAAACACCAATCTTTATTATAAAACCTGTTCTCACAGTAAAATGTATACCATTTGAGATCTTCTAGAGCCTTTCATGCTATTTATTATTGGTCCCCAAAAATACAAAAACGTCTCACATGGCTACTAAATTGGATGATGACATTCAGCAGAGCTGACAATTGGGTTAATCCTATAAATGGTCTCTTTCGTCCTTTCGAGCTGCATATTAAAAATGCCTTCGCATCACGTATATTTCCCATTCTGGTGCTCCACCGCTGAATATAAATGTCTATCATTTACATATATTTTCTTTTGAAGAGAAATGATATCACTTTGTAAACAGATATTATAACAAATCAAAGAAGAACTTTATGCATTTATAATTAGTAGTTACGAGCTCATGTTCTTCATCTTTAGGAAAACCGCTCAATTTTTATATTCCTCCTCAGAAGACCTATCTAAAAATAAAGAGAATATTGTAAAGAAAATCTTTAAGATGCAACCAATACATTTATTGAACTAGCATCTTTTTATAAGCAGCAAGATTAGAAATATGTATAAGATGGGTGCCAGAATGAAACTGATCTAAGCTCAACGGAATTGGTGATTTATACTACAAAGTTAATCTGTAAAGATAGGAAGAAGTATTGGATGATGCACTTGACAATGCTTCAGTTGGAAAGTATCAATATATTTACAGTAATACATAATTATTTTATAAACGACCGGACTTAATGGTATATGTGAAAGTAATATACATGATATAGGTATTACATATAGAAAACAGACTGTACGTCGCCATTACAGAGAAATTATTCATATATATTCACATTAATTTCTATAAACAGATATACACAGGCAATTGTTTGCTGTAGCATCAAAATATGTTCTCTCCTCAATTTCTCATTAATTCGTCCTGCAGATGTTCATGTAACATTTAAGATATATACATTTAATGACCTCTAAACTTCTAACAGTACGGAGGTCAGTTAATCTAACGATAAACTTCAGATGAGTATACGCAGGTATTAATATTAATGTCTGCTGAAACTTAAAGTATTTTGTTTCCCTCGTCGTCTCTACTAAGAAACATTCTCGATCGTAAGATGGTAGACGATAACTAACAGAGAACAATTGTCTCTATCTTGTATGATCTGCGGCCAGGAGAAAATCGCTCCAGCGTTTTAATTAATATAATATTTCTCTACCTCACATGATAGCAAATGATCAAATATAATTTTCTGGCTTAATAACAAATGTTCTTCTGGTTGTTTAGATTAGGAAATGGGAGATTGTAAGGTTGTGTCGTGGTAATAAATTCCTAGAAGGAGATTTTAAGTATAGCAATATTTTATCTGAAGCAATATCAGTAGAACCTCGATATTTAGTAACACCTTTTGATGATCTGATTTCGAATCATGCCAAGGTCGATTTTTACATTCCGAGTGGAGAATTTAATGTACCAGACAAATATTAAGATCGATAAATGTAACTATCATTCCTCCTTCGAGTTTATGTTTATTTTATTAGAGATTGTTAAAAGGAGCATGCAAAATAGCGCCAAAATATTATTATATTCATATTAATATAGATTGCTTTCCAGTTTCGATACACAGTTGAAGAGAATTGTCTTCATTAACGTATGACATCATAGAATGATATTTAACTCTCTTCCTAATATGTATCGTAGAGACGCAATAGCCCAGTGGTTAGGGCTGCGGACTCGCGGACGTAGGATCGCGGTTTCGATTCTCAGACAGGGCTCTATGAGTGTTTATTGAGCGAAAACACCTAAAGTTCCACGAGGCTCCGGCAGTGGATGGTGGCGAACCCTGCTGTACTCTTTCACCACAACTTTCTCTCACTCTTTCTTTCTGTTTCTGTTGTACCTGTATTTCGATGGGCCAGCCTTGTCACACTTTGTGTCACGCCGAATCTCCCCGAGAACTACATTAAGGGTACACGTGTCTGTGGAATGCTCACCCACTTGCACGTTAATTTCACGGGCAGGATGTTCCGTTGATCGGATCAACAGGAACCCACGTCGTCGTAACCGACGGAGTGCCAATAACATAATATGTATCATAACCGGAAATCAGTCCTTCATCTAGAAACTGGCATTATTTATACCTACCAATTACTCACGCAAATTCTTATTCGAAACCATAGAAATGTTGACTTTGCTTTTCATCTGTATGGAATCGTTGAAATAAATACCGGCAATATATTTGTAATTAATTCAACAGAATTGAGATTGCATCCAAATTGTAGGGCATCGGTTTCTACGATAATCGTGTAGTACGTTATAATCATTGTTTATAGTCTACAATGGACAATATTGTTTCGGGTTCAATCCCACTGTGCACCCGATTCTGCCCGCTCGCAGCTTTAATAATAATGATTAAAATAATAATCCTTTCTACTAAAGGCACAAGGCCTAAAATTTGGGTGCGGGGCTGGACTAGTAGATAACATCGACCCCAGTGTTTCATTGATACTTCATTTATAGACACACCAGAAAGGACAAAAGGCAAAGTTAATCTCAACGGAATTTAAAATCAGAATGTGAAGACGAACGACAAGCTGCTGGGAGTGGCTGTGTGGTAAGTAGCTTGCTTACCAACCATATGTTTCCGGGTTCAATCCCACTGCGTGGCACCTTGGCAAGTGTCTTCTACTATAGCCTTGGGCCGACCAAGTCCTTGTGAGTGGATTTGGTAGACGGAAACGGAAGTCTGTCGTATCTATCTATCTATCTATATGTATGTATGTATGTGTGTGTATATGTTTATGTGTCTGCGTTTGCCCCCCCCCCCCCCCCCCACCATCGCTTGACAAACGATGGAGGTGTTTTTACGTCCCCCGTAACTTAGCGGTTCGGCAAAACAGACCTATAGAATAAGTCCCAGAGTCAATTTGCTCGACTAAATGTGATGCTCCACTATGGTCGCAGTCAAATGACTGAAAAGAGTAAAAGAGTAAATATATTTTCCCGGCGTGCTCATGATTCTGTCAGCTCACCGTCTAATAACTCTCTCTAATATTAACATCGTTTCCAAACATATACTGAAACCAGCATTTAGAGAGTATAGACAATGCTTCAGAATATTTGATCTGGTACATTTGTCAGAAATCGTTATAAATATAACAAATATTTACAATTGCCATTGCTGTTGGCCCAATTCATTTCATTTGTGGTTTCTTTGTAGGTAGAACATCACAGTATTAATAATGTATATCTTATAGCTAGAAATCAAGACTACCGTTACACGCATCACACCCTAATCCAGACACAGTCTTAACATCTGTTTGCTGTAATGTTTAGAGTTATTAGTATTAAATCATGTCAGTTTCATAACTTCTAAAGATTTGTTAGAGAAGTGGCAACTCTTCATATTTCGTTATTTATGAAAACTTTCGTTAAAATAAATTTGGGGTGGAGAAACTACGTCAAATGTTTGAGTTATTTAATAGGTTTACCGAGAAAAGGGAAAGTAGGACACGGAATGGAAATAATAAAATAGACACATGAATAAAGGAATAAAATAAAAAACGAAGAAAAAATAGTCCATCTGTTTGAAATGAAAGTTTTGGCAGATGTTAACAGTTAGTCTCTTAAACATGTATTTCATCAGCATTGAACATTATTTCACGTTGACTTATATAATACCGAATCGCTATTTGCACACACACATACACACACACACACGCACACCATCAAACATACATACGTGGTCTGATCAATAAGTATCCGGACTGTTGGCATGGTAATGAAGCGAAAGCACACAGAGTAATGCCGCTTGGACTGATTAACCGTGAACGCTGCTGTGCACGCGCACTAAGATTTAACGTTCAAGCTCACTTCCGCTCTTTACAGCAGTGCCTGGAAGGAAGGTGTGTAGTGTGTGATCGTCGCATTAACCATAAAAGAGAAAGTTGAGCAGAGAATCTGCGTTAAATTTTACCAAAATGTTGGCGATACCTTCTCATAGGTCTCCGCAAAGTTTTCAATAAGTTTTCATCGTTCTCGATACTATCAAGGAGATCTTGTGCAATTGAAACCCAAAAGTCTTTTTGGTCAGCTCAAAGCAGATTTAGCACAAACTTGGAAGACATACGTCTCATACCCAAATCTGCAGTGATAATGGATTGAACTGAACGGTAACTAATTTGCACATCCTCTGATAACTCACGCATGATGATTCGACGATTTCCCCTCACAGCTGCATGCACTTCTGCGATGTTTTTCTCAGTTCTGCTTGTTGCGGGTCTCCCATAACGTTCGTCAGTATCATCATTTTTTCGACTACATTGGAAACGTACGAACCACTCTTACACTTGTGTGCAGCTCATACTCTCCTCTCCATACACTGTCTGAAACTTCGTGTTGGCCTCTGAGTAAGTATCGCAATGACAACTTTTTGTCATGGTCAGTCTGGCGATCACATGCTACCCACGTTCCTTCGATGCACTGCTGTAAACAGAGGAAGTGAGCGAGAGCATTAAAACATTGTGCAGTCCAATTACAGCACAGTCCAACGCCAATCTTGGCCGAGCAACTTCACTCTGGGTGCTTTACCGTCGTTGCTCTGGCAACAGCCCGGAAACTTATTGATCAGACATATATATATATATATATATAAGCTTATATTTATATATTGAATGTATTTCTTCTCTCGCCTCGGTGTCACCTGAGCACTTCCAGCTGCAGTCCTATTTTAATTTTATTTTCGTTCTTCGGTTTAACGAAATTGCTTTTCGGTTTAACGAAATTATAAAATTATCTTCTTATATACATATATATGTGTGTGTGTGTGTGTGTGTATAATATAAATCATATATATATATATACTATAATGTATGTGTAATATAAATTATATATATATAAATGCATATATGGGTACAGGACGTTACCAACAGTGTAAACAACATGAAGTACGAAAACAAACGAATTAAATACCCAAACAACGAGAGTAAAAAAATAGAAAACATGACAAATAACATCCTTCAGCTGTTGGCTGTCTGTGCGCGTATGCGCTCGCGCGCGTGCGTAATTTTATCTCTTCTATATTTTAATTATTATAAATTTTCCAGTGAGGAGGGAGCCGGTATCCAACAAAGATACAAGGCTCCATATTTAGGATGTAGTTAACATAGACAAGTTCACATTTGGATAGTCTTGCACATTTTTTCCGTTGAGTGTGTCTGCGCGCGCGTGTGCGTGTTCAAATAATCGTGAACTTAGATTTGCAAACGTACACAAACTTTCGTATATATACGCTACATGTAGCTACATAAATTGGATTTAAAGAACATAAATGCCGAAATCCCTATCTGTTATCATTATTTTTTATTTAATATTATTTATTTATTTACACGCAGCACTCAATTCCGTATGAGGTTCTTTCGATTTCTGACTGTAATATCATCCAGTTTTCCGAATCTGATCGTGACAACTTATACATAGACGTAACATCTTCTAGTCAGAAAAAAAAAAAAAACCTACTCACAGGCAACGATTTTCCTAGGCACTATATAACATATAAATCATACGCATTTTTCCATTAAATTAAGATACATCTATTTGAGGGAAAATTACTTGGAACTCTGTCAAGGGCCGAATTATAAAAGCCTTAGCAGATATAAATTTGTCTTTTTCCTTTGTTTATTTTTTTCTTTCTTCATATATCTATGCTTCGGAATTTCTTTCAGTCAATCATTTCCTCGATATATTTTTTTTTCATTTCGTTCCATTTATTCATCGTCACTGCCTTTACATTAATCCCAACCAAATAAGCCTTCTGCTGTCGTTTCACTGTCTGTAGAGCAATATGATTTAATTATACGTTTTTTTTTATACACTTTCACTACGAATGTTGAGAAAATTATCTTCCTGTCTCTCTTTTGCGACATCCATAATTGTCTTTTATCTCTGTCCTCGTCCTCCTGCGTCTTCTCCTATTCATCTTTCCCTTGTTTTCTCTGCACCCGCCACCTTCTTCACTTCCTCCTCCTTTTCTTCGTTGTAATCCTCATAATCGAAACTTCCTCCTATGCCACAGATCCTCATTTCATCCCTCCTTCTCTACAAGCCGTTTTTCTTTATCATCATCATCATCATCATCATCATCTTCTTCTTCTTCTCTTTTTTCTTCTCTTTCTTCTTCGTCTTCATCTCCTTCTTCTTCCACTTCTTCTCTTTCTCCTCTTTTTCTTCTCTTTTTCTTTTTTCTTCTCTTTTTCTTTTTTCTTCTCTCTCTTCTTCCTCTTTTCTTCTTCTTCTTCTTCTTCTTCTTCTTCTTCTTCTTCCTCTTTCTCTTTTTCATTCTCTTCTACCTCTTTTTCTTTTTCTTCTCCATTTCCTCTTCCCCTTCCTCTACTACTACTGTTATTGCTGCTGCTTCTGATGATGATGATGATGAGGAGGAGGAGGAGGAGGAGGAGGAGGAAGAGGAGGGTAAGAATTGCAGCACACATCCATACGGGTAAGTACACTTCTGGTGGATGATTAAATGTTGCGTTGGAAAAGCTTAAAACATTTCCAAGAGATTAGGGTTCGAATAGGATTGGAGATCCTAATTCAAATGTTACCCAAAACACTGGACAGTATGCTGGACCTACTAGTAATCCCAGGAGAGCAGAAACCGATGACTATTTTGCAGAGTAGAAGGGTTGTATGCAGCAACTGTGGAAACGCCGATCACCTGTAGGATCTGCTAAAACAATGGCCTTAACTACTGCCAATACCACCACAACAGTGACAACAGCTGCAACACGCACAAAAGCAACATCAACAACAACACTGTCAACAACCGCGTGGAACCGCAGCAAAAGCGTCTGCAGTATGAGCTACAAAATTGCAACAACAGCATCAGAAATCCCGAAAACAAAATCACAAAGAACAGCTAAATATGCATCTGTGTTTCGGACCACCTAGAATACTGGTATGCACTAGTGTAGCTAGGAGGAGTGGGAAAGGTATCGGCGGTCCACCCCGGGTGGCACACACTCTAGTTACGCTAGTGCTGGTATAGCGTGGCGAAAGTGACGAGAAATACTCTAAATAGCAAAAGTGTTCAATAGAAAGAAAAGGAAATATGAAAAAGAAAATATTTTTAGCCATCAAAACACGTATGGAGTGTTTGAAGGAAGAACAGACATGCATCTAATTAATGATATACCAACCTGGCCTCAAATAGGAACGCTAAAAAGATTAAGAATATTATTACCACAAGCACAATGAAGGTATCACCAAAACTACAAACACAACGAGAGCCTAATTCACAAAAACAGATAGAACAGCACCCGCAAAATGAACGAATAATAATTATTATTCCAGTTATAATTGAAATGCATAACTACACGGCTATAGACACTAGAAATATTTCAAAAGTCTACTGTATAACAACTATGAACGTACAAACATTATACAAGTTGATTACATAACACGAGCAAATAACGTACAGACTTAAAATGTATGCAATCTCTTAAAAGCCAAATATTCTGATAGAATCAGAGATTTTGTTTTCATTGTGAAGAAAAGAATCTACAAACTTATCTTTAGGTGCTTACGGTGCTTTCTTTCTTCTTTTCACAACATTTTCACCTTTCTCTTCACAGCATTTTAAGTCAAATTTTGAACGGTGTATTCGAACTGCAGGTATTATTCGTCTTATTTTTTTACCGTTGTGCAACTTCAATTAGCAATCAGCTGAGAAAAGTATATTCTTACCTAACATTTCCTTTATCATGTCAACGTTGTACTCTGCCTAATTCATATTTGCTATTATGTCTTTCGGCTAATCTTCTATCACATGTTCAATATCTAGGATATTTACTAGTAAATTTGATAAAACTTCCGTTTTTTTTAAGGTTCTCATATTCCATAGATTTTATAAGTGTATTTAGTCGTATACATTTGTAGTGTATAGATCGAAATTGTTTGCAAACATGATGAGGTTTATTGTCTTATTAATGTATGTGAGGTAGATAAACCTGGTTTAACATGTTTAAAAAAGAAGTAGAATTTGGGATAACTCTACAAAATTCCTCTTCTGACAAAAACAAAATGTCTACAGACCCAACAGAGACCAGAGTTTTGCAATATTACTTTATTCACTTAGATTTACATGCTTATGCTTTTATCACCTTGAAAGTATTCTCCATTTGAAGGAATGCATCGTTCTAGACGCGTACGCCACAGTTCGAAGCAGTTCTGGAATTCTTGCAAAGTGATACCTTTTGGCACCTTCATCGGTTTTTTCTTCACCTCTTGGACATCTGCAAAACGTTTTCCTTAAAGGACTTTTTTCATTCGAGGGAACAAAAAAAAAAAAGGCGCTGTGAGCAAATTCGGGAGGGTGGTAAGCGGGGTCATGCCATTTTTGTTCAAAAATTGTCACACTCAAGGGGGAATGCGCAGGCGCATTGTCGTGATGAAACCACCATTTTGTCAGAGATCAGGATGTTTACGCCTCGCCGCGTCTCACAAATGAGCTAAGAACTGCCAAATAAAATGTCTGGTTAAGTTTGAGAAACAAATTCTGTGTGGACAATTCCTTTCGCATCGATGAAACAAATCAGCATCGTCTCGACATCGGACTTTACTTGATGCACTTTTTTTCGGGGGTGGGGGAGCGTGGCGACATCGACTGCTTCCATTGACTTGATTGCTGCTTCGTTTCCGGGTCGTAGCCGATGCTCCAGCTTTGATCACCAGTGATGACCTTCGGAAAAGGTCCGGATCAAATTCCAACTGTACTCTCAGTTCAAGACACGCACTCAATCGTGACTGCTTTCGATATTCCGTGAGTAAGCGAGGGCACAAATTTTGCTGCAACTCTTTTCATTCGCAGTTTCTCGCTCAAAATTCGTTGGCAGGTGTTCCACGACACACCAGTCATATCAACAAATTCGTCAGTTGTTCGGCGAAGGTCCTCCAATATCAATTCATGAATTTTCATAATGTTTTCATTCGTTTGGGAGGTTGAGAGTTACCCTGAACGAGGCTGGTCTTCATGCGAAAAGGGACAATTCATAAAGCGTGAAAAACACTCTTAAATTTGTGGTTTCCTCATAGCACCGTTCTAGTGAGCTGTCTGAGGCATGACAACTATTGTGGCCATCGTCTTCCTCGGCAGAAAACAGAATTTCATTGAAACACGCTGTTCCTTCGTTTCAGCCATCGCAAAGATCGACGAACGGGGAAGAAGCACTGCAAATCAGACGCGCCACGCTGTAATACGACTCCAGGCAACGACGTCGGTCGGCATACTGATGCCTGAGGGTCGCATCTAGTGTTTTCTAGCGCCTGAAGACTGAATTACAACGGGCTTGTCCCACAGAGAACGTTTCCGGTTACTTTTGAATATCCACTCGTATAATCTTACCTTTAACTGAATTTTAAACATTGTTTTAAAACATTGCTTTAAGCAATACTTATTACGTGCTTAATATTAAATGTTTATTATCTAGTGTTATGTTACCCATGGCTAA
This sequence comes from Octopus bimaculoides, assembly GCF_001194135.2. Lineage (NCBI taxonomy): Eukaryota > Metazoa > Mollusca > Cephalopoda > Octopoda > Octopodidae > Octopus > Octopus bimaculoides. The sequence continues at coordinate 38,887,828 of NC_068985.1, forward strand.
TGTATTCAGGATTCGCGTCTAGGAATCAGTGAAAGTTCACATTTTATTCTGTACCCACTACTACCAATTAGAGCCGGTTTATGCTGTACTGATTAGAGCATAAAATTTTAACACCCTCGACGCCAAAAATAAATGGGGTACAAAATGCTGAATAGTAGTTCTCTATCGAGCACAAAATAATAGTTATTATAGAATAATTTTAAAGTAAAGTAATTCTCATACTAAAATTTGAGATGGAAAATGCCTCGGCCTGACCAATACATTAAAAGACTAAGTGAAATAAATGTAAATAAAGAAATTTGAAAACGAATGGGAATTGAATGATGAATGATCAAAAACTGTGACTAAATGATTTTTGAATGTGAGACATGACTAAAAGTGTCCCACTTGTGACTGCAAAATACGTGATTAAGCAGAATATATGAAGGCTATCAAGAAAAGCATCATATCCCTGTTAGCTAAAAGAGAGAATATATACAGACATGAGAGAGATCAAGCTTTCAGAGAATGGATATTACGCCAAGAATTAGCAAATGAACACACAATGGAAAAGGAATAAAAGGTGCCAATGAACAGCAACCTGATCGTACACTGCCACATGTCAACTCATACAAGCCGGAAGATTAAGATGAATCATTTAGATATTGTCAAATAAAAACAAGAAAGATCTGCAAAAATATAAAGAACGAAAGTCCGTTACTTCAAATAAGAAACAGTATCACATTGAGAATTTTTAAGGAGATGCTGCCATATATATAACGCAAAACCCAGTACATGTGACTTATAAAACGTATCCCATGCACAGCGTTCATTCTATGTATAGAACATTTATGCAATAGGAAAGAAAACAATAGCAACAAAAAACGAAACAAACATTACCTACCCGAGGCAGATGAAGCTTTTGTTGAGCGGTGAAAGCACGCAAGAAGAATAAGGTTACTGAATTAACGATACGGGGACATTGAACTAGTCTAGTAAAGAAAGAAATATGGGAATGAGCTGGAGGAGAAGAATGTTATAGATAAATCTGGTGATATTATTGGCGTAGATTATGACTTGAACATGACCGTAAGGGATAATGCTGTGCCTAGAAAATGTGAATATATGAGAGAAAGAAAGAGATTGACCGCAAGAGATTAAAGAAAGACAAGGTGAAAAGACACAGTAGGAATGACTGATTTACTGAATGAATGACTGGATAAATCAATAAGTGAGAGAATAAATAAATCAATGAATGAAGGAAAAGTGAAAAAGAAATAATATAAAGCTGCGTGAATATTTAAGCAAAGAAATGTAAATTAAAATGAAAGAAAGGGAAAATAAACAAAATAGGAAAGAAACGGGAAAAAGAAACAGAAATAAAAAAGATTAACGGAACGAAAGAATAATAATGTGAAAAGGAAAACATAACAGTTCTAATTTGAGAAATCTTTCATGAGTTATGGCAATTGAATTTCACGCAATTTGTCGAGTGAATGACCGTGTAAAGGAATGATGTTTGTGAGAAAAAATATGGCGGACTAGAAACAAATATATATAAAGACATAAAAGGACGAAATATGAAAGAACATTAACTGTTAGAGAACTTTCAGCAGATGTGTATAAGATGCAAACGGAACTCATAATAACGACAAATATAAACAAATATAAATGAATAATTAGGAAAATAAATCTGACGAAAATTCTGACAGCCGTCTTATAAATGCATAAGCATGATTCAATAAAGGAGAGGGAGATAACATTGCAAATTAAAATACATCTCTGTAAGATAAATATTCAGAGATAAATGTGTGTGTGTTACATATGTGACTATGTATGTATCTATGTATGGTTATGGATGAGTATGTGTGTGTGTGTATGTACGTGTGTATGAATGTTTTTGTGTGTATCAGAGTTATTTTGTGTATCTATGAATGTTTTCTAAAAAGGACCACACGTATATACACACTTACTCAGAGGTACACGAACACGATAAATTGCTCATATCCTTCCAAAGACATACATATACATAAAAACACAAACATATAAACACAAAGATATATGTATATAACTACATATAGGCATATACATATATACATACAACACATATATACACTCTCACACATGCATTCGTCCTTGTTGCAAAACTCTATGCACAAGGAAAACATGAGCTACACGACAGCCGACAGGCTTTTGCGAATTCTATGTATATGATATCACGTGCAAAGAATCTGTCGATCCGAGACTAAAGTAGATGATACTGGGGAAGGGGCCACACAGGACCAACCTGGAGATTACATAGAAGCGAACTTACTATCCACAGAGATTATCTACTTCCACTTATATGTGCGTTTCTGCGTTACTATATATATATATATATATATATATATATATGAGTGTGTGTGTGTGTGTGTGTATGCACCTACCTACGTATCTACCTACATAGATAGATAGATAGATAGATAGATAGATAGATAGATAGGTAACTTTCTTTATTGGCCACACAGAGGGGACAAATATAAATGTAGAGCTTTTCATTTGGAAAATGAAAAACAGGAGAAAGATAAG
>NC_068985.1:38890724-38895641 GCF_001194135.2 Octopus bimaculoides
CAGGGAGGGAATAAACACATGAGAGCAAAATGCTCCCTCTCTCTCTTTTCGATTTACAGGATCATGCTCAAAGTGGCTTCGTCACTCGCACGCACCATCTTTGATTCATTCACCCACGTTTTTTGAAACTTTCACGAGACAAAACTTGCCATTCCATTCTCAGCTTCCTTTTCGAGTGGTACTTGAAAAAGTTGACGAGCGATTGGCCAGAGAGGTAGTTGTTCGTCTCTAATCCTTTCGCTCGAGTCCACCACACACATTCTTTCACCATGGCCACCAGTATGATGAAGACTGCCTTGCCATCCCGGTTGAGGGAAGGTGCCGGAGCAATTGTGACGATAGACTCGACCAACAGGCGGACTCGTCCCACACGTGACAGCATCCGTTCGGCATAAGCCCACAGGTCCGAAATGGTTGGACACTGCACGAGATAGATAGGTAGGTAGGTAGGTAGGTAGGTAGGTAGGTAGGTAGGTAGGTAGGTTGATAGATAGATAGATAGATAGATAGATAGATAGATAGATAGATAGATATGCATAACTATATATCCTATAAACCAGGGAATGCCAACCACATTGATAAGAATAGCAGCCTCTCCTGGACCAGTGATAAATACCTCACATCTTTCCTAGAAAACTATGGCTTAGCTATCCAAGAACAGGTGATAGCTACAGAACCTGATCAACAAAAGAGATAAGTATGCCTCTAAACATCCTCACTCTGGTTGAAAGTATCGAATGTGGTATACCAATCTAGAAAATATTATTAATATCGACAGTATCTGTTCAAAAAATCCTTGTAAGATACGATCTTTCTATCAGATACGACATTGTCACTAAGACGGACTACAATGCCGTACAAAGAAGGCAGCCTTGACTACCATACAAAAACCACAACAGAACCAGAAAGTATTCACACCTTTAGCAATAACGTGTACTGATGGAATATTCCAATAACAACTACAATTCGGTATAAGTACAACAAGCCAGAGATAATTCTCTGAAACTGAGAGCAAAATTCGTGCACCGTCTCTTCGAATATTGAAGAGCACGAAATCATCTATAGAGGACTAGCTAAAAGCTTAAATCAATTATACAAATAATATAGATTTTCATTTGTTCGTATTATGCTAGGTGCACCTGGCTGCGTAGCAACACATTTGCATAGAAAGCTGGAAATGCTTGGGCTTTCCGAAAACGAACAGAGCAGACTAATTGGCATTTTCAGCTACAATTGATTAAATAAATAGGGAAAATTTGTAAAATATTCTATCTGAAGTGTCCGTTTGAACCTATGCACGAAATCGTATTATCATAGGAATACATATGTTCTCGCAAATATAGACACTAATGAAATGCGCACATTTGGATTCTCTCGTGACAGGTATGCATATTAGTGCGAGTTTACCTACGCATATATAACACTACACGCATGTACATAACACATCCATACATACATCAACCAGTTTGATAAACTACAAACCCCAAGATATGCAAAACTACTTGCTACTCTGTTAGCGATCGACTTCAGTTCTACAAAGGAAAAAATGACTTCAACTTATTCCAAAAAATCATAAATATGTACATATATATACAGACACATATTCGTGTTCAGTTTACTATGAATTCTAAAGAACTCAAACTATTTGCATGGTGAATATTCTTCTGTGAACTGGAAAGTGTTAAAGTTCAATATTTCACATGATTTTCACATTTGCTATCGAATTTATAACTCCATTAGTCATTTGTACCTTCTTCGCCGACTTACAAGCTTTGCAATTGTCATTCATAAAAAGGTTTTCAATTGTAGCATTATTTTTTCTTTTTTTCATATTATATATAATAAAGTTAGTTTTTGGTTTGTTGCTATGATTTTTCTCTTCAATTTTATGAGATTTTTAATAATGCGTTCGCCTATTATATAAACATTAGGCATTTTATTGATGTAATACACTATATGTGGTGTGTATATATTTCATAAGTAAATGCGCTGTTATATTTATTGTGTTGTAGAAATAATCTGTTCGTTTATTTTCTATGGTTTCATTTATTAGAATACAAGGCTTTGTTTAGGGTTTGTTTTATTCTATTTATTTCTAGCTCTAACGTATCCTTTGTTGGAGAGAATCTAAATGTTCGTCTCAACAAGTATTTTCCCACTTATCATATGCCTGCGGACATTCAGCATTTCCGCACAATTACAAATATGCTATGATTTTAATACAAGCGATAATTTGTATTTGTTATTTTCTGTTTGAATACTTACACCTAGAAATAAGGATACTGAATTATTAGTAATTTTATTAACATTCGTGGGGAAATAAAACTTTCAGACAATATTGCTTCTAAGTCTAAATTTAATTTCACATCTGGTCTATTTATTACTACAAAAATATTTTCTACATAACCCGAGCAAAACACAGAATTCACCGCACTGTAGATCACGAGAAAATCTCTGATATTAAAACGTTACAAAGTAGCGGGTAAAAATAAATACCTACATCGAAATCAGTATAATCAATATATATATACTCTCAACAAACGTCCTCTCGGTTACGCCAGGTTGCTGTTTATTTGAATGCTCTACTAGCAGCAGAACATGTTTATTTATAAAGAAAGGGATACATCCAAGTTCATATATTCTTTTTGTGCGACTATTTGGAATATAAATTTTACTCATTGCATTGTAAAACTTTAGCAGCAGCAGTTTTATATTTCAAAGTTGCGAACTTGTAAGAATTTGGAACATTGCTAATGAGTTGCATAACTTCCAATCTCGTATAATTTATTCGATATATTCCATCACAGATGCTTTGAATGCTTTTTCTTGATCCTTTATGTATTATCTATCATCATATCCTTCGAGATGAGAAGTCATGTATCTAAATATTTGTATGTGTATATATACACATATCCAAAACGTTTGGATGGATTAGTCAACAAGGTATTGTTTCGCCTGTTTACTCCTGCTCAAAATTTTACCTGATGATGGTGGAATTTAGGCTATGATGTAATTTATTCTTAAACCCTACTTTTGTTCTTTTTTTACACTTTCGTGTCTAGAACCACCCTTAACTCAGATTTACGGTTTAAACTGGATTTCGTACTTACATATCTGCAGTAACCTACCAACACTTAATACTTTCATGGTTGTTTTATTTCTGCTGTCTTAGTGTGGATATTCCAAAATTCTAATGAGTCCTGTAAGTAATCAATATCTATCTATCTATCTATCTATCTATCTATCTATCTATCTATCTATCTATCTATCTATCTGTCTGTCTGTTTGTCTGTCTGTCTGTTTATCGATCGATCTATCAGTCTGTTTGTCTGCCTATCTATCTATTTACTCACACACATATTTATATATACTCATATATATGTGTGTGTACGTAAGTGTGTGTGTGTGTGTGTGTATGTATGTATGTGTGTAGATAGGTAGGTAGGTAGGTAGGTAGGTAGGTAGGTAGGTAGGTAGGTAGGTAGGCAGGCAGGTACGTACGTACGTAAATAGGAAGGTATGTATGCATGCATGTATGTTTGTGTATGTATGCATGCATGTATGTATGTATGAATCTATGTATATCACAGTTTCAACATTATTGTTACCATCTATTTTGTAGAATACCTACTCATACAGAGGTTCCTGCTGATATGGTGTCTATTTTCCCACCCAGCTTCTATAAAATCGGGTCGCTATATCAGCATCTGAATCAAATAGAATTGCTGTACATTCATAGCAACTATGCCAGTGTCTCTCACTAATTCCCATGTTGAAATTAACACTCTTGCATATACGCTCTCTCATCTTACTGTTAAATTATTGATGTATGATAAGCGTGTTTCATGAATATGCCTATACCTATGTGTATATATATATGGATATATGCAAGAATGCAATATGTATTTCCTCTTCCTGATTGGTGTTTTAGTGGTTATTCCATCAACTTTGTAAACGAAACTTATATTAAAACAGGAATCTTTTCATCATCCTTTGCACGCCTATCTACTCTTTAAATTTGAGAATGTTGTCTACGATTGGAATTGTACGTGTAAGGAACATACGATAATTTTTCAGGAATCCATGTTCAATCCTGATGGGTTGGTACGTATCCTGTCATCCCAATGACGATGGAATCAGCATCGTGCTACAAAATAGACAAGGGAGTATTTAACTTAGGTTTTAGATATAGTGTGTTGAAAATTTGCCAAACCTATCTTGTTCGTATAGTAACGACCTGCCATTCGATCAGCTATTGTAGAAAGTTGAGAGTTTGTTCTCTACTACTTTTAATCCCATTTTTTTAATGATTACTTCGACTAAACCACTTTCTTTTTTAATTGAAAGAATACAATATTAGGCCGCTTATATTTGATACACATCATGCACGTATATATGTGTATGTATGCATATATATATATATATATATATATATAATACTATGCGATTATGTTTGTGCTGTATATGAATACGTTCCTGTATGAATTTCTGTATGCCTATTTCTTATGAAATACATATTTTTCCCCTTTACTAAATATTTTCTTTCTTCACTAAATCTATACTATTACTGCAGCATTCTAGGCTTTTATCCAAAACTGCAGGAATAAAAGCAATTTGAACAAAGCTATGACCACTTTGAACGTAATAAAAGTAGAAATGGAAAGAAAAATAGGAACATTAATAGAACTAGCCATAAATGTACGGATGAAAGGAATACCATACACTCATACTTATACATATATAATACACATATTCATCTTCCTATGTGCATTTATATATCAATATACACACATACACACTTATACAAATAATACATCTTTGTACACACACAGATGTGCATATATATATCCATACATACGTATATACATATACATATATATATACATATGTGCGTGTATATATATATATATATATAAT
>NC_068985.1:38896087-38905178 GCF_001194135.2 Octopus bimaculoides
ATATATATATATATATATATATATATAGGAGTTGATACAGGCACAGGAATGTGGTAAGTAGCTTGCTCACCAACCACATAGTTCCTGGTTCAGTCCCACTGTGTTGCACCTGGGACCGACCAAAGCCTTGTCAGTGGATTTGGTAAACAGAAACTAAAAGAAGCCTATCGTATATATGCATACATATATATATATATATGGGTGTGTGTGTAGCATATTAAAAAGGGTCCGTGTGAAAACTCATTTCAATAAAAAGGCTGGGAACCACTGTTGGCAACCAATCTGAAAAGGTTGGGAACCACTGGTTTAGTCTGTCGCTAGGTTTTAAAAGGGCGCGTCGCTTAGTGGTTAAGGTGTAGGAATACGTTTCCTGGACCGGCCAATGCGTTCTGCTCTTTAGCAAAACACTACGTTTCCCGTTGCTCTAGTCCACAAGAATGAATAATCCTGCGACGAATCGGCGTCACGTCCAGGTTGGGAACATATACATGGATTCTGGGAAACCGGACCAATGAAGCTATATGCTTTGGGAACTTCACTTTACTGCTATGACAATTTTAATGACCCCGTTTAGCCATTGGATATCTTTAGTGTAGTGTTATCTGTTTCCAGGTTTAAGACTACATCTCTGATCTAAAGATACATTCCTTTGTGTTTTCAAAGGTCATTTTCTTGGGTAACAATTTGAAAGTAATTAACTTAAAGTCTTTACTATCATTTCTTTAGGATATATTTTGAAATTGATGTGATATCGATTATAAATTTCAGTAACAAAATAGGTTACTTGAAGCATAAACTTATATTTTTCGTACTGATGAAGAATTACTACTACTACTACTACTACTACTACTACTACTACTACTACTACTACTACTACTACTACTACTATAATTTGACTGTTATATGACACGGATGGCGTACCGGTCTAGTTACGGTTTATTTATGCTTCTTACCAGGCCACAACCCAATGTTGAACTTCATCGATGTCACCGTATATGATGAAGATCATAAAGAGATGTTTCGCTCATTCTTCTGCAACAGCCCTTTCATGCTGTACACATTTACCTTTACTCGGTATCGAGGACTTTCCATATAATATCTGCCCGATCATAGGAGAACAGTTTTCTGAATTGCACCCACTCCCAGATTAAGAGCTAGATTTCCAACGTTTGCTCTTAAATTTCTGGTCACTGTTCCCAAAACAGTAATAAAAATCGGCAAGTTCGTGATCTTGTCAATTTATGTATCCTATTATTTGAGAATTTCATAGATCAAATTCGTATAATACTCTATTCTTACTTTTTTTATTTTTCTTGACTGTAGTATTAAGTGTGCATGTCACCTCGATTATGTAACACGTTTTCAAGTCAACAATCAGATTATTCAGGTTAATGTGCTCTATTCTCCTTTAGCTTTGTGCAGTTAAGTCACATAATACTTTCACTTCATCGTTTTCAACGACAAGTATTCTTCTTCCAACAAAATGTTCATAGCTCTTTTCTGTGCATACACATCTGAATATCTCATAAAAATTCCACTGAATTTTTGCAAAAAGTTAACTATACCTTAAAGTTTGTACTAATTCTAAGCTGTGGACATTCTGAAGCAAAATGAGTCACAATTTCATCAGCAGCATTGCATATTCCATAGACAAGTATACCAGAGATCTGTCCTGCAAAGAATGCAGATAGAAAACAAAGAAGCTGATGATTCAAGGTTGCAATCACAGCTGGTGCATGTGTTTCAATAACAGTCTGCTTACAACTATCTGCACAAAGAAACTCCAAAGTATAGAAACTGAGAACGAGAGTCACCCAGCTACAATGCACTGGTCCTCAAAGTTGTTCCCCTGAAAACATCGTCTGTAGCAATACGAATTTTATTTTTGGAGTTAGCCAGAACGTTAGCTTGCCCTCCGTGACAGACATAAAAAAATAAGAGGCACACAACCTCGAAGCACTAAACTGGTGGACACTACCAGGAAGGCAACAGTGGATTAGTTGTGGCTGTAAAACACTGGATGTAATGCCTTGTTATATTCGTTTCAAATTTCTACGCTGTGGGTTCAATTCATACCATGACCTTTGCATTTCATCCTTTAGGTGTCAATAAATACACTATCAGTCAAGTATTGGTACAGGCAGTTCGCATCTTCTCATTCTCCCTTTTGTATTTCTTTTTGGCCAGATCTGTAACCCGACGCGGTTTACAACGTTTCGAAGCACTAGTGATAAGCCGGACATTAAAAGTCTCTCTAAATATTTGGCAAGTTAACTGATCACCTTTACATCAGTTTGTGTTGAATTGCTAAGTAGTTGCAATCTCACCAGATTTTTTTATACTTGTAGCTACTGATACGATGTCATTGCAAGTGAAAGAGTTAGGAAATATACTTTATGGGGGAAAATATTTAGAAAATCAAAGTTGTCACGTTGTTAGTAATTAGAAAATTGGGTTTAATATGAAGCTTTATTCACATGCTTACAAAAAAACAACAGAACAACCATATTCACTCGCTACGTACATACGTAGGCAGATACACTCACATACAGTCATGCACAAAAAAATCACAAAGCCATGCATGTATTCGTGTGTGTGTGAGTGTATTTGTATGTGTGCTTGTACAAGTGTACAGAGAGAAACAGACAGTATGACAGATAAAGAATTTTTTATGTAATGTATTTATATATATATATTATGTCCGTCTCTCTCCCCGCAACATGTTTGTATGCGTTTATTTAACATCATTTACTTTTCTGATTTTGAAACATTTATATACATGCATATATATGTGTTTGTGTATATATATATATATATATATATATATCCTTGTATGTTTTCAATTACTGAAAGTTTCGCTAAATAGTTCAAACAGATTTTCAGCAGTTCAATTACTTGAATGACGATTGGAAGTATCGTAGTGTTAGGATTTCAAGCTGAGATGTGGTGGCCAACGTTTTTTTCACAAGCGAATCGAGAGTGTCAACAAAGAATCATGCTTTTATTGCAATTGCATTCAAGTGCTTCCAACAAATATAATATTTACCAAGTTTAGATTACACTTAGTGCTCACGCAATCAAACATTTGAAAAGTTTATGAACATGTGTTTCGTAGACACACATCATATATATATATATATATATATATATATATATATATACATACATACATACATACATACATACATACATACATACATAGATATATGTGTGGATGCATGTGTGTATATGTATGGACGTACCTATATATGGATTCGTGTGTGTGTGCGTGGTTCTCTGCCTCTGTGTGAAGTGATAGTAGACTTAGAGTTAACAGAAGCTATTGAGCTGTTTAAGAAGCAAAAACATGCGCGTTGAAGATACATAAAATAAATAGGAAAGAAGAAAAACAATCAAAATGAAAGAAAGAAAAAAGAAAAAGAATAGACAAAGAAAGAAAATTTGTAAAAAAAAAATGTCAAAGAGAAAGGAAATGAAATAATGCCAGAAAGGAGATCAAGAAGTTTACTTCCCTGTGATCAAGGTGATAATCTATTAAGATAATAAAAATATTACATTTAATAAGTGTTTTGCATTTTTATACTACTTTCTTTGTATTGAAGTTGAAGATGATACATATGTGTGTGTGTGTGTGTGTGTGTGTAAAATGTATATATGTATTATACATAAACACATATATGTGTGTATATATATATATATATATATATATATATATATATATATATATATGTATGTATATATATATATATATATATATATAGTAAATTAAACAATTTTGGAGGATGGTAGCTGGATCTTTACGGATACGTTTGTTACCACTGTCACCATCATTTCTACCAATACACATGCACATCATCTCTTGCCAATGAAGTGCTAATGCTATATAAATATTGGATTTTACACTGCAAAATACTGGTAATAATGCCTTTTCAATATGTATGAATACTTCCGCCGAAGTCGTCTCTGCCTTTCATCCTTCTGGGTTCGATAAATTATATACCAGGTGCGTACTAGGGTCGATTTAATCGGCTGGTCCCTTCCCCACCAAATTTCGGTCCTTGTGCCTAGAGTAGAAAAGAATATATAAGTACAATTTGGGGCAAAATAGCATGCAGCTTTTATCGTATTTTCGTGTAGATACTAGTAAATTTAAATTCCGATGAGTTCGAAATGGGGAGAGAGAGAAAGCGTCACTCACATTTCATTGACGCCATATACGTTTCTGTTATATTGATTTCAAATTTTGGCACAAAACCAGAAAGTTCTGGGGAGAAGGTCAGTTGAATACATCGACCTCAATACTCAGCTGATACTTATTTTATCGACCCAAAACTGATTGAAGGTAAAGTTAACCTCAGTGACATTTGAACTCAGAATGTACAGAAGGACGAACAACTGTCGAGCACTTTATCCGGTGTGTTAACGATTCTTTCGCCTTGCCGCCTTATGTTCCTGCTATATTGCTTCCATTTTTAAAGAAGGTTTGCCGAAAAAGTCTTTGGATCTCTTCTTTTTGTAGTTGATAAAATAAGTAACAGGGAACTTAAATCAACTGCTTTCTTCACAAAATGTTGTGATCATGTATAAAATTCAATAATCAATAGTTATTCCTTCTTTCCCTCTAATATGAATATTTTTATTTGAAGATCTCATATAAGTTACTGCGTGAAATAGCAGTGAATTTGTCACATCCGAAAATCAAAACTCACCTAGAGATGCATAATATCTCGTAAAGTGAAAGAGGAACCTTCTCTAAGGCTTAATCATTAGTCATGTTTGATACACAGACGGCTTTGCTGAGTTGTTTCAGTATGTGAAATATGCAGATTTATTTCTTTCGTTCCTTTCATTAAAACACCAAAACGTATATTAATTACATAAATGACTAGTAATAATGATAATATATAAGCTGAAAATTTAGATGACGATGCTAGCCAAAATGCTTACAAACAAGACATGGCCTTATTTACAAATTGAACAGAAGAGATATATGAAGATTTATATAGGTTTTTATGTCTAGAAAGTCTTATTTTTAACAGATATTTCTTATTGTAGAGACTGACAACAAATGCTTTAATTAACATATAAGATGCTATGAGCAAACATTGACCACGACACTGTCATACTGATGTTGTACTTCTTTAGTCGGCAAGCATACGTTGCCAGAATTATCCTTTACTTCATACAAATGTAAGATGGAACTGTGATTATCTGTATGAGATGATCCTACACACATTCTTCTGTATCAATGTGTGTGTTCTCCTTCTGAGGAGACATTATCGGGCAGCGGAATGTGAAGTATATCATTTCACATCTGTTATATGAACTCACTTTCAAATCTGGAATATACATTAGAAAAGCATTCTGCATATTAACATGTCTGAATTTAAAAATGCAGAGATATTTTTTATTAACTCGCTAAACATATATATCTGAGGGAAACCAAGTCACGGGATTAATGAAACCTGCGAAAGTATATATTTGTATATCTACAGTGCATGTCAACTATATTTTGAATTCTCTATATAATCAAAAACGCTCGATTAATTGATGTTATTGATGTTATGGATACAGTTTAACTGCATTAATTTCTCTGATAAAAATCGCCTTTCCGCCAGCAATTTGCAACAGAAGATGTGGATGCAGTCACATAGAAGCCGGCTAAGAGTCATCAAGAGTAACTGTTATGATATTTAAACGAACTAGAGCTCTCACAATTAAGCAACTCCGTCCAAGGATTTCTTTCAGGTCTGAAACGAAGTAATATCTAAAACTGGTTTGCTTAAAGTCGAATATACCCAGTGCAGATTGTTTTTTTCTTTTCTTTATTAAAACTGAGGCTAAGACTTTGTTTCGCGAATAATAGTGGACTGCCCCAATAAAAAAACATTAATAGAGGCATACACTTGGCTGTATGACTCGACAGTACAGCCAAGACACCAGCTCGACCACATATTTACGAACACTGGGAACTCTTTTAACTCAAAAACTCATTGCTTTGTTAGCAACCGGCTTGAACTCTCTCAAAAACTTTAATTCGATTCAAAGAAAAGTCATTTATACATACGTGCATGCATCTTTACATGTGTGTTTGTGTCTGTGTGCGTGTGTGTATATGTGCGCCGCGCATGCGTGTGTGTGTATTCGTTCGTAGGCAAGTTGCTAATACAGAGAGCTTGTCATTATATTTATTCATCGGGAGCAATAAATTACTTAGCATATTGAAGTCGATTTACTCAACGTATTACTAATATGGATGTTTGGGTGTGAGCCTGTATCAATGGAAACCATCAATATTATTTAGTAAAATGATATTGTGTTTCGGGCTATTTCTTTAATCATGTACTTCGGTGCCCTGTTAGAATTAAAATGTGTGTAACCTAATAGCAACTGCTCACAAGTGCACCTTCTTTGCGGTAAATGATCAAAAACAGAAATGGAGATATTTCGTCTAGCTGCCATTCTATTGGCCATATTGCCCCTGGTATTCTCCTTAAAAAGAAAGTCAAATTAATTTATGTAATCTTCAATTTGTTGGGTTGGCGCCAGTCAATTTGCTAACTATAACCCAACCAGGTCTACCTGCATTTATATCAAGCAGTTATTGCATATATATATATATATATATATATATATATATGTGTATGTGTGTGTGTGTGTGTGTGTGTGTGTGTGTGTGTGTGTGTATGTATAAATCATATGTGTGAACTTAAATTTGCCCACATATGTGCATAAGTACCATTGTGTGTATGAGCATGTATATTTGCGTGTCTGTATATCTTGTCTCTCCGGCATTCTGGAGATCTCTGGATTTGAAATACATTAAGTACATGTGAGTAAGAGAATGTGAGGAAGAAGAAAAGAAGAATGTGAGAGAGAAGGTTTTCTCGTTGAACCTTCGTCTATTCTAGTTTAAATCTATAAAAAAAGCATTGTTTATTCCGTTCTTACTATTTAAGGTTAAGTCATATTATCAGATATCATCTGACGGAAAGGCCGCCAAATATTGGCATACGCTTATTGAATACGATAATCTAAGATATTCATACTCTAATATCGAATACTATGTATCAGTTATATTGATATCAATATTAATAGCATTAATACATTAAGAATTATTATTTCTAAATATTAACAGTAATAATTATTATTTCTAAAATAAATGGTAGTCCAGAAATTATGAGGGTATGTTGCAGGCATTATATTTAACCGATTATCATATACTCTTTTACTCTTTTACTTGTTTCAGTCTTTTGACTGCGGCCATGCTGGAGCACCGCCTTTAGTCGAAGAAATCGACCCCAGGACTTATTCTTTGGAAGCCTAGTACTTATTCTATCGGTCTCTTTTGCCGAACCACTAAGTTACGGTGACATAAACACACCAGCATCGGTTGTCAAGCGATGTTGGGGGGACAAACACAGACATACAAACACACACACACACATACACATATATATACACATATACGACGGGCTTCTTTCAGTTTCCGTCTACCAAATCCACTCACAAGGCATTGGTCGGCCCGAGTCTATAGTAGAAGGCACTTGCCCAAGATGCCACGCAGTGGGACTGAACCCGGGACCATGTGGTTGGTAAGCAAGCTACTTACCACACAGCCACTCCTACGCCTATGTGGATTTATTTTGTGGAACATTGAGGGCCGAGCGAAAAAATCAAGACTGCTTCAGTGAGAAAACATTTCATCTCACGCAATTGAGTTACCTGTATGATAAGTATGGAGTTTACAGCGTTGTCAGTCTCTATCCCTATACATCTGATGTCTCTTCTATATTTATGCCATTCAATAATATCTTGAGTGATATGAGATGGAAGAAGCAGAGTGCACTCGCTGTAATATGATTCTCATACTTTAATCTATCCTTATATCAAGCACTCGAAGCTCTTGTGGTTTAACCACAGAGTCCAGTTACAAAATACATTTTCATTAAGCATGTGCTGTATAACACGGCTTATATATTTATTCGTAACCCATTCAGAATTGCTACACTCGTGGTTTATATCAGTTAATGCCAAAAAAAATAATCTAATAGTACAGATTCACCAGATAGTTTTCTAGAATATGAATGATAAGAATAAAAATACGTGACTATATCTGATGTGATTAAGCTGAAGTTAATCATGATGCAAGAATTAAAACGCTATTATTAATTAGAGAACGCTAAAATTCATCTTTATTTAAAATTAAGATAAAAGCTATGTGATGTTTCATGTAAGTATTTTACTGGTTCTGTCAATTATATGTATTTCGCCAGAGAGTGAGTATTATTGTTATAAAAGTGATTATCTTTAAAATACACCGACTACCGTAAAATGAGAGGTAACTTACCTTGAAAACGTATTTGAACAGGCTTTCGATTTACATTGAAGCATTTATACTTAATGTATGCACTTTGGAACTAAACAATACACTAGACTAGTGTTTATATTCAAATGAGACATGAAGATCAGCAAGGGAAAGAAATGTGTCAGATTAAATATTGCAAAGTTAGTCTCATTTCTTGAAGTTCTAAGTTTAAACCTATATATTGATATTTCGTAAGACAGGAATGATAAATGATAATCAATAACGAGAACTAATCACTTGCATCAGGCTGTATTAATCATCTTAGATCTGCACCGAAAATAAGGTTTCTTATTGGAAATATTTATGGTCTTAAAGCAGCAGGAAAATCTGCGGACCAAATTAGTGATGATATTTCAATTGAAAGTTTTCAAGGAAATAAAAGAGAACGGCTATGTCGTGATATATGCTCACTTAACACAACCTCAAGACTTTTCCTTAAATATAATCGATTTTGATTTGCGTGAAGAAACCAAATTTTGGTTTTTTCCTGTTTTTTAAGTGAATTGACCGTATACAATTTGCATTCATCCGAAATACATAGAAACTATGAAAAAGGGTGAAAATAGCAGACCATTTCTGGAATGCCTGAACTTACAACCTAAACAACGAAAGGGTAATATTATTAAAGTATGAATACATGATATGGTTTCAGAGTCAAGTTTTTACTGCTATCTCTAGCATGGTGGTATCTCTTATATACTCTTAAACATAATTATATATATA
>NC_068985.1:38905271-38906462 GCF_001194135.2 Octopus bimaculoides
TTACAAAACCACAGACACACCAAAACACACCCGAGACACACCAAAACAAACACCCCCTTCAACCTTGCAAGAAGGATATGCACAATAGTGTCAGAAAAAAATACTAGACACTGTAGACTAAAAGAACTCAAAATCACGCTAATTGACAGACACTACCCAGTTCAACTTATAGAGGATGGAATCAGACGTGCATCACAAATCGACATAGAAAACTTAAGAAAAGTTAAACACAGCAACACACCTTCCCCGAAAATACTGCCATACATATCCACATACAACCCCAGAAACAAAGAAGCCTTCACCATCATCACCCAAAACTTATCAATGCTACATAAGGACCCCAAATTTAAGGAAATTTTACACACACACAAAATCATTAAAAGCTACAAACAACCAAAATCGCTGAAAACGATCCTCACAAAGGCAAAATTATTTTCCAAAATGACAGATGCAAAAGTGAAAAAATGTGGTTGGTCAAATTGCGCAACATGCCCAAACCTTCTAGAAGGTTCAGAATTCCTCTTCAAAGAGGGACAAAAATTCAAAGTTAAATCTGACTTTACTTGTGCCTCAGAAAACCTTATTTATGTAATAAGATGCTCGGGCTGCCACGAAAACTACATAGGGTGCACAGGATTAACGCTCAGACGTAGATGCACTCTGCATCGACAGCAGATTGCATGCCCAGAATACCGAATGATACCCTTTAGTGAGCATATTGAGAAATGCGAAAAACAAATGCAACCACAATTTATAATCTTTACATTCTATCAATGTGCCATTAGTACACCAACACAAATTAGATTCAATAAGGAAACCTTTTTCATTCAAAAATAGAAACCCAAACTTAACCATTGCTAACACTTTTAAATAAGGAAATTCACCTCACTGAGAGGAAAATTAATCAAAATCTATCATCTTCTTCATTTCGATTATCTCCCTTATACCGGAAGAAATCCCTAATTACCTCCCCCTATCTAGAACTCTTTCTTTACACACGAGAGCGAAGACATTTTACCACGAAGTAGAGAAATTTGAAAGGACAACAGGAAACGGGTTATTTCTCCAAATACAATGTTTATATACCCAAAAAATGTTATAACATTTTTATGACATAATTTAAATATATATATAACCATGTAACACAAGCCTTCTGTAGTTTTTTCACTCCTGTTTATCTTTAATACATCC
>NC_068985.1:38907494-38912530 GCF_001194135.2 Octopus bimaculoides
TATATATATATATATACATATAAGGAGTAAAGCTAGTTCTAAAATCTCTCTAAGAGATGAACGCAGTGGTAGCACTGGCAAGTAATGTTCGTAGCCACCTCAACATATCTGTCCCGTTCGAACAGACTTTACTGCGATATTTTTATCCCAAGAGAACATCTCCTCTAGTTGGTTAACGATGCAACACTGCATCCGATATATTGCGAGCAAGGGAGTGAACCCCTGCCACCTTCTAGCGATGGGACCAGCAGACCTGCCTTGTTTAGAACTATTTCTGCCTATCTTCAGTACTGACAGTTCGTTTGCTAGAAATGGCTTCTGCTCGCACTCAAAGTACATTGGACGCGAAAACAGGGTCCCTTCCTTGGTCATTCGGACTTTGCTTCTAAATATTCGAGGAGTTGGTCGTGTTTTCACTTCCATAGAAGTTAATCAGCATGAGGAGCTAAGTCCACCTGTTCCTCTATAAATACAACAGCAAATGTTATTATCTCTGATAACAAGTTTGCAGTTGTAAACATGAATTTTCTTCATTTCTTCAATCATATATATATATATATATATATATATATATATATATATATATATATATATATATGTATATACACACACAAACACGCACATATACATGTATATATGCATGTATACCTTTAAATTACTGTCCTTTCTCATCCCAGAGATTGTCATTTTCTTTTCAATTTCCATTTTAATTTCCTTTTCTTACCATTTCTTACTATTCATATGGCTCTTATCCCTCGTTCACCCATTTTTGTTTAGTTCCCACTTCAGCGGAACAAACATGTGTATCTACAACTAACACATGTATTCATCATCGCAGACACGCACAAACATACATATATTACATTCATTCCATATTTCTCTCCTCCAAAATCTATTTCCGTTATCTTCCAATATCTCTGATAATAAGTTTGCAGTTTTAAACATGAATTTCTACATGGAAATTTCTCACATAGAACATTTTCTAAATGTATAATACTGTGTGCACAATTTCTTCTCTTCAATCCATACACAAACAAGCACTTGTACTATTCTTTTGTTCCATTTCCAACTCTTAAAATATATTTCTAAAAACGTTTTTTAACTAAATCATAATAGAATCATTTCCCTCAAGTTTTATTTATTTCCTTTACTCCGTTCTTATTCGTCTATCATTCTTTCCCCTTCTGTAGTTTCCTGTTTCATTTAATAATCTATTATTCTCCCTCTATCACTTGCTCCCTTTATACTAATTTCAATAGACATCTTTAACCAATTAAATATATATAATATATCTCGCCAGCGGCAGATATTTTATTTAGGTCTAAGAAAGAATTACTTTCCTGTAATTTCCACGCTTCGGTGTATCTACCTTCACACATTCATAATCATGCTTATTTTCCAGTTTTCGATATTTTCATTTTATTACTTTCATGATATAATCTATTCGTATCATAAAATTGTGTAAGACGAATTAAGATATTTAAGACATAATAATTAATATAAGCAACTAACAAGCAATTTTTGGTCTAGTCATATTTCAAATCTTTTACATCGTTACAAAATAATAATTATAGAAAAAGAAAAATTGATTTGGCACATGCAGAAAATATATGCAACTAAAATGCATCAATGTAAACAAATATTGAAGGGTTCATTGATAAATGTAAAAATGCACAACTAACATAAACCCCGCTATTTAAGGAAGTTGGGACTCGACGCAGTAGCATCTACGTGGTCGCAAATACTTGCTAAAACACTACACAAATCTTCCTCAGCTTATACACTAGCGTATTAGATTTATTATCAGATAATGAAAGTATACATATATGTCTGACATATATAACCGATGTGAGCATACATGGGGGAGGGCATTTGATCATAGGATCCACTTTATGAAGATTAACCCGATGCTAAGCAACACCTGCAGCAAGCAACGCATTGTTCATATTTTATAAACGCCATAGTTTGCTGGAGGAAGACATTGAATAAGATATACTAGTTCTGGTCGCTGTATATGCAACTGGGACACAATAACGGTATTGAAATTTATTTAATCATCCATATCAAATTGTGATTGCAATGTAAGTAGTTGAATTCTGAAACAGTGATTACAAAACTCTATAGCTTCTACCAAGTTGAGCTATATCGGGATAATGAATGGAACTCCGTGTAAACGCTTGATCAGTTAGAAATATCAACTGGCCTCCGCCACTCAAATCATAACTATTTTAAATACGTATTAGATAAAGATGTCCTAGATTGCATATACCTGAAAAAATATCTTTGATCATTCAGAAATAACTTGAGAACGATCAACACAAACAGACTGAACATTAAACCCTTGTCTACAGATATACAATATCTCGTAAAAATTAAGTACCGACCTCCAAATATAGAACCCTTTAACAGTTATTTTCCTTATATTTTCAGTGCACGCTACGACATTAACATCGAGCAATGGTTATCATAAATTCCATAATCTGTTTATTGATATGACTCCATTAATTCTCTGCTTCTACATCTTCAATTATGTGATGGATATATTAATCTGATTAATTTGTTATCTCTGTGGCAGACTGACGAAGCCATTGACATTGGATTGTTTCCAAAACTATTTTCTTTAGAGAGCCATCAAATCCTGGGGAATATAATGCAGTTAATATCCTGTTATTGGCGAAGAAAGGTTGTTAATTAATTCGATATCTTTCTTTCTATTCATTACACCATATAAATATACGGAATAATAATTAGATTTATTTATTTTGTGTGTTTTATTATCTCTTTTGCAATATTACAATTATTATGTTATCATGCAGTTGTGTTAAAGGTGTCCACAGAGTAGCTATCTCATGCTGTTTGGTCAACAGTCTATTATATGATATTACATTACGGAAGCTATTTGAGAACTATTGAACTATAATTGACTAACAAACCAAGATGCTTTCTATTTCAGGAGATGTGAACTTCATCCCCTTTTCGTTGATAGTTTGATTTCTTCATGTATCAACCAGGTGCAGGTGTCTTGGTATTATCTACAAAACTAGACGTTCGTAGATGGTATTAAGTTATGTAACTTTACATAACGATTGCCTGAGTAGACTTTGTATTTCTCTTTTGCAAAATCGAAAAATGAATGTACCAGTCAAATTTTGGGGTTAATAAATCTGGTTAAACTCTCCTAAAAATATGTTGTTTTCTGACTATAATAGAAATCAATCAATTAACATCAATTTAAACCAATGGTCTAGCATATTTTTTAAAAAATCCGAAGATTTAAAAATTATATTACAATTAATAAGAGGAATGACCAATAAAGTGGATTCCTATTACATTCTGGCGTTTTTGCTGAGATTTTTCTTGAGAATACACTCTTCGTGGTAAGTCGATTTGACGTCTATCTTTAGCATATTAGAAATCCATTTCAGTGGTCATTCCTCTTATTAATTGTAATATAATTTTTTAAATCTTCGGATTTTTTTAAAATGTGCTAGACCACTGGTTTAAACTGATGTTAATTTATTGATATCAATTTCTACCCTCATTATTTAATCTAAAATAGCAATGTTCTCTAACCGGTAAATTTACTACGGTAATTTATTATCTGCAGGGTTATTTGCGGCCTCATCGCGCCAAAATGAAGACATTTGAAAGATACCCCCAAATATATTTTGCAGAACTGTGTACGAGTTTTCTTTCGGGTGAACGTTTCTGTGTATATTTCTGTGAAATATGTTTTGAAATGGGACAGACTACGCTGAGGAGTTACAGATATTTGCATTTTGCATTTTGCATTATGCAAATGTTAATAACGAAATCATGATACGTAGGTAATCGTTTTATTTCGTATATTTTCATTTATCTTGATTATTTTTGCATTCTGGCGTTTTCGCTGAGATTTTTCTTCAGAACACACGCTTCGTGGTAAGGTGATATGACTACGACCATGCTGGAGCACCACATTAATATGTATGTACTGATTATGGAAGTGATGTATAGATATTGCATATTAAGGAGGCAGTCATACGAAAGCGCTAATAAAGAATTATACAAAATTCTGACTACCTCCTTCTTTTAATATATATATAAATACATTAGTTTACAGGGACAATAGCGAGGATTTGTTTACATGGTACACAATCACTTCGCTCGAGTTTAAGTTAAACCATAGCAAAATAGCTACAAACAACATGAGAAACTACAATGCCTCTTTTCTTCATTGAAATATACATCATTATTGCATATAGAAATCAATTATAGAACATACATTTAAATACATACAAGTAAATGATATTGTCTATTCTCAATTTGAAATTAATAATTGTACTGAATAATTGATAATTTCTCTGAAAATTGTACAAAATGTTTCGGATATTATACATAGATGTGACCTTCATTTGACATTATCTTTCATTTGTATATCGACAGAACAAACTAGAATCAGTCTCTGTAATTGACATCGTATATTTTTATCTTATTTGCTAATTTTATGCCCTTCATCTCCAGTTTTAGCTCTGATCAAGCAGATTAATGTCACACAAAAGGATTTTGAGCACGTCCATAAAGTTTCTTGCTGCACCTAATCCATTGTTAAGTTGTGTTGGCATATTCCTAGAGAATGAAATGTTGTCAGAAGGTCATTTAGTTATTATTTCTGTTACATGAAATAGATACATATAGGCTTCTTTGCTGGTATCAATTAGTATTAAAGAAGAGTAACAGACATTGCAATCTGTAGAACGTCAGACATAATATCATCGTGTATATTAGTATATATATATAAACAAAATAAAGAAATGGAACAAGAACGTAACGGGCGACAACAAAACATTCGGACAGTTAGACGATACAAAAAATGACAGGAAAAAAAAGGACGGGTCATTCGGAGCTTTCAATCATCAGTCGAGTACCAGATCGTCTTTGCAGTATATATATATAAACAAAATAAAGAAATGGAACAAGAACGTAACGGGCGACAACAAAACATTCGGACAGTTAGACGATACAAAAAATGACAGGAAAAAAAAGGACGGGTCATT
>NC_068985.1:38912540-38914384 GCF_001194135.2 Octopus bimaculoides
TATTCCCTTATTGGGATTGTCACATTAAGTTGACAATATTCTACAACTTTGTCGCTCCACTACTGCTTAAATCTCTCTGAGAGATTTAGAAATATTATATTTCTAATTTTGCTGATCAGTGAATGAACTTCACTATGATTTACATAAGTTTGTGAATGAGAAACAGGCCTCTCTATCCAGCTGGTACGCTACTTCAGGCTGATGACGAGCAAAGACTCAGAAACATGTCCCTTAATGCTGGCTAGGCTGGGTGGGGGAGCTTGTTTCCCCTTCACAAACTTAAGGACACAGTAATTGTGTCAAGGCCGACAGGAAGCGGTCCAGCTTCCTAGGGCTAAACGGCAGTAGTGTATTCCCTTATTGGGATTGTCACATTAAGTTGACAATATACTACAACTTTGTCGCTCCACTACTGCTTAAATCTCTCTGAGAGATTTAGAAATATTATATTTCTAATTATATATATATGCATATATATCTACGCTTTATATACCAGTATATGCATACATATATAGACATATGTGTGTGTCTGTATCAATGTGTGTGTGTGTGTGTGTGAGTGTGTGTGCGCACGTGTGTGTGTGCGTGTGTGTATACCAAATTATATTTTTTTTTATATTAGTCGAGTCAGTCTTTTGTTATTCTGAGTTTTACCAGTTGGTGCATTCAGAGACGCAACAGACTGACAAGACGAAAATAAGATATCTTTAATCTGTATTATTGTATCACGTACTCTTTCTCTCGACTGTCAATACTACAAGGTTATAAGTATGTGTATGTGAGAGGGTACGTATCTACGTAAATGTATTAATACACTTCATGGATGTCTTCTTATTATCTGGTGTATGTAGTTCATCTCTATATATTAATTGACAAATTACGATGCGTAGGAATGTGTCTCATACATCTCATTCGTTTCATTGCGTGCGTTTGTGCGTTTAAAGAATCTTTGTCGTAAAGCAATATTGATAAATCACCAATTCAATCCCGCTGACACTCGCACGCGAACACACTCTCACACACACATGCACACTCACAAATTCATATAAGCTCAGTTATAGAATAGCACATAGATGTTCATATATATATATATATGCATGTTTGCACACGTGTGCTTGTGTGTGAGTGTGTGTGGGGGGGGGGGATAAACATGTATAATGTGATGTCAGTCAATTGTCAGAAATGTCACTGGATTGTGTGCTTATACTCACGATACTATGTTATCGCATGACAAGGATGCGCAGAATCTAACAAGCAGTGTGCTAGATTTCCGTGTGCATGTAAGCTTTCTGACTTCAAAATCAATCACAAACGTTTACAAAAGAATCATCATACAACGTATAGTAGAACATTGATCAAAGAAAGCCGACTGAATACTGTAAATTCGCACGGGAATTTCCCGGGGAAATACCACACAATTTGTATTTCTTGTATTCTCCCTTTGATTATTCGCTACATGAAACCGTTTAGCAGTTTATTCATCCATTTATTTATCGTATTCTGCTTCACTATCGTATTCTCTCTATCATACGCCACGCACACAATTCATTCTCTCTTTTTCATTATGACTTACTATAAATATATGAATATATATACATACATACATATATATATGTATATATATATAGATGCATATACACGCACATAACCTAAACGCGCACGCACACACAGAGCAATACCCAAATATTGAGGTGTGGTATGTGGTTTCGCTTCCGATTTCAGTGCTTGGTACACTGGGTGTTTCTTAGATTTTGCCTAGAGTCGACCAAGGTTGTCCGAGTAAATTTGGTAGATAGAAACAGCGGAAGTCCGTCATATGTATATATATATATATATATATATAT
>NC_068985.1:38914579-38921870 GCF_001194135.2 Octopus bimaculoides
TATATATATATATATATATATATTTATATATACACAACAGTAATTAAAGAACAAACATCAAATTCGAGTCAACAACCCTATATAAAACACCACGCTTCCATACATTTCATCATATATAAACGTTACCATAGTCTTCAACATATAAAATGAATACATATATAAAAGTACGGAAGGTAAAATAAGTATGTGTGTGTGTGTGTGTGTGTGAGGACACTGAGATCAAGTATACTACCCCTTTATGTTTTCTGGGTTTTTTTTTTCTACGGATTCCGACCGTGTCTCCAATGTAGATTCTGAATATATAAAAAAAAATACTTTTAGAATTTTTGATCCACCCCTTCCTTAACTTTTCAATATTTTCCCAAAATTTTATGGCTAAGGTTAAGGGTTATATACGGATGCACAAACGACACAACACGGAGAAATTGACGACTTGTTTCCGAACCGTCCCCCCGCCCAGTGGGGGAACACTTCGCAAACAGTTTTTATATAAAAATATAAAATATATAGAAAAGTCAATCAGGAAATTGTGTATAGAAATCTACTAAAAAAACCTAATCAAAATGAATTACTAAAAAGTATCAAGCGACTAAAAACCTTAAAAATATGAATCGACTTAAAAAAAGACTGCGATGGAGGGACGGAGAAAATATTCAGGAGTGAATATTTATATATTCAGTGTTATTATTGGTGGTATAATGAGGGTTTTAACTCTTATCTCTAGTAGGCTTTCTGCTGGGTGTTCTATTTAAATCTCCATCAGCCTTTTGTCTATATCTTGGCTTACTGTTCCCAACGCACCAATTATTATGGTCTCGTCCTTTACTGTTCACGTGCTCCTAATTCTTCCTATTTCAAATTTTAAGGGATTCTATTTCTTTTCTTCACTTTCTTTACGATCCTAGAATCAAACGGGCATGATGGGTCGGTAAGTAAGCCTCTTCACTTTTCCTTATCTTCTTGTTCTTTTGAATAGATAAGTCCAACGAAATTTTGCATTTTTCCGACTCCAGTACTCTTTCGACTTAATGATTATACCATGTTTCAAGCTTCAAATCCCCATTTCTGGCATAGTTTCCAGTGCATAACTTTTACAACATGGTCGTGCCTCTATTTCTTATATTCTTCCTGTGCCGAATTGGGTCATTCTGCCACAATATATGCCACTATTATTACTATTAGTATTGTATTCACAACATCATCGTCGTCGACAACATCGCTCCCTCCACAGAACTTATTACTTATAGCTAAAACTTATTGATTCTACATTGACGGATACCGATATTGGTACTTTTAAAACAGCTGAAACAGTTCAATAGAAAAAGCCTCAAGTGATCGGATGTTCTTCTGGCTGCTCTATATAGTTTATGAAAGACATTTAATTAGTGAAAAGCTGGTATCAGACTCTATTAGTGGAGATACACAAATATTTGTGTTTGGTAAAAGAATTCGAATTTATAAGTGCAAACACGATACATTTTGAAATACATATTTAGACCGGAGCTAAGAGCGTACTTTAAATTCGAAATGTAATATGCTAAATTGATCAGTAAGAAAAATGTTGCAATTAACCTAATTTGTATTAATCTTGGAAAAGGAATATAACCGATTCAGAGGATATTCATTTTCTTTGAAAGACATATTATTGGTTTCTGATTTATACATCACTTTAGTTTGAATGAGATGGCAAAATCACGTGTGATGTACTTCATAATTTTGCAATGACCTTAACAGCAGAATAAAATAAAAAATGAAAATAATGAAATGTAAAGGTTAAGAGTAGATTTATGGTGAGTACTAAAAATATACTAAAAAAAAAAACTGATATGTCTTTGTCTCTTAATGAAACTGTAAATGTTGGCATGTCGTACTTCCTAAGATATTGTAAAAACAAGTTTCTGCAACTGTGGTGTAAGATTATTTCAGAGCATAAATTCCTGTAACGAATGTTTAAACAAACTACAAAAAGTTCGGGCCATGCATTTTTATTATTTTTATTTTTTTTTTCTCTCCTAGTTTCTCTTATTGTTTCTTTCTGTGTTCCTTTCTGTTGAAGAGCGTAGGCTCGAAACATTGAAGACTTTCTTTATTCCCGAGCGTTATACTAATACATCCATTTGTTGTTTACACCAACTTTTTTCGTGTGTTGTTTTTTCGTGAATTCTCCCTATACATACATACATACATACATACATACATACATATATATATATATATATATATATATATATATATATATATATATATATATATATATATATACATATTTATATGTGTATGTATGTGTTTGTATTCATGCATGTACATAAAATACATATATGTACGAAGATATATATATAAATATAGGCATGTATGTATGAGGGTGCTAGTGGTAGTGCGTTGTTCTTCAGCATAGCACTTCTTTTGATGTTGCTCCAGTTTACTCAGCCTAGTGCTGGTACCACTCGCTTCGCATCCGACAGTTAATTCATCGAATACACATGGCGGTCAAAATTGGGATCGACGTGGATGTATCCATGTTATCGCATAACTACATGGCTGCATGAATCTTTAATAAAAAATGTGGCACCAACTGTAGTGTTATAGTAGTTGGCAAATACATACGTATGTATGTATTTATTATACATATTCCCGTCTATCTATATGTGTGTCTGTTTGTGTGTGTGTATGTGTTTGTGTTTATATGTGTGTGTGTATGTGTATAGTTATGGTATATTCTGTTAAGAACTTAGTAGAGTACAGTATAAAGCTCGTCAACCTTCAGATTTACCCTGTGCTATCTAGTAGTAGTATTATATGTACTTCCTGTATTGCATTTGGGCTTCTGCCGTGTGTGAATAGATAACTGAAAAAAATTTGGAGTCATCAAGTAACCCCTACTAGCTTCAGGCCACGACAAGCAGAGAGGATGCTCTTGAAGTCGAGAATTTAAACTTACGGAGACAATATTTACAATTCTCCTGAGGAAAAACAACAAGAACACATAATGCAGGGAAACGGTTGCATAATCAAGTACCTGCACGCCTGGAGAACTACGTTGCGTGGAAACAATTGTAGTGAATAAAAATAATTTTCCAGCCATAATTCTTGTTTGATCCAATTTTTTTCAATTACATGTATGCATGCGTGCGTGTGTGTGTGTTCGTGTGCTTCTGTTTATGTGTGTGTGTGTGTGTGTGTGTGTGTGTGTGTGTGTGTGTGTGTGTGTGTGTGTGTGTGTGTGTGTGTGTGTGTGTGTGTTAAAAACACACGTTATTATATATATATATCTTTTTCACTGCGTTCGCACATACTCATGGCTCTCTGTCACCATCTAATTCCATTATTGATCTCAAAATTTGACACAAGGCCGACAATTCATGGGAGGTTTAAGTCGATAACATCGACCCTAGTATTAAACTGGTACCAATTTTATCGACGCCGAAACGATGACGGGCAATGTTGATCCCGGCAGCATTTGAAATCAACACATGAAGCCGAATGAAATGCCGGTAAGCACTTTGCCCGGCGTGATAACGATTCTGAGTTCCCGACACCTTTATCTAATCCAATTAATATGAATTTAAATTGGAAGCTGCAGTCAAGGTGATAAGTTGATTAACAACGTGGATGCCACCCCTATGGATGCGTTATGGGGACGTAAACACAACAATACCGATTGTCAAGCGGCAGTTGGAGAACAAAAACAAAGACTCACAAACACACTTACACACATACACACACGCACACACACTCGCATACACAGAGACATAGACATACATAGTATACGTATGTGTGTGTTGGTGTGTGTGTGTGTGTGTGTATGTGTACGATGGGCTTCTCTCTGTTCCCGTCTACCAAATCCACTGACAAGGCTTTGGTAGGCCTGAGTCTAAAGCAGAAGACACTTGAATAAAGTGCCATGCATTTGATCTGAATCTTGAACCATATGATTGGGAAGCAAGTTTCTTACTGCAAAACCACACCTGCGCCTATATGTGTGTGTGTGTGTGTGTGTGTGTGTGTGTGTGTGTGTGTGTGTGTGTGTGTGTGTGTGTGTGTGTGTGTGTGTGTGTGTGTGTGTGTGTGTGTGTGTATGAATGCATGTCTATACTTTCTGAGAGAGAGGACGATAGATAGACAGATAGATAGATAGACACATAGATACATAGATAGATACATATATCTTTTTTGTTTCAAACCGTAGAAAGACTGCAGAAATTATAGTCATTTAGGATGTATTTGTAGAAAGCTAATGGTATAAATAATCAGCTGTCGTCTAATATATATTGCTATATATGTGTTTCTGAGTATGCTTTTATATATGACTCTGTATTTCTGCTTGCCAGAATCCGAGAGCTTATGTATGTGTGTACGTGCATGTATGTGTGTGTATTAATATACAATTTAGAAGAGCAATTTGATCGCATCTTATTTAAACATTGAACATTCATCTATATACGTCCACACACACACACACACACACACACATATATATATATATATATGTATATGATGATGATGATGATGGTATGCATGTCGATTTCATCATGCAGTCATTAAGCACGAAGTAACTTGCATACACACACAGACACGCAAACACTCTCAGACAAACACACAAACAGAGAAATACACACACACATACATTCAGATATACAAAATACTTGTAAACGCCATATTAATTTTCTGTTAATAAAGATAGGAGAAACAAAAATTGTTCCTTACATGCAATTTTGTGCTCAGTTTTCCTATGAATAACTAGAAATACACAATTAATCAATGCACTTTTATATACAAAGCAAACATCTCATAAATATACATAATCTCATTTAAATAAATATATATAATATATCACCATAAAATTTCTCCTTATTCAGATGCACATTAAACCTTTAATAGAGCTAAATATGCCCTAGAAAGAGAGGATGGAGAAAGTGCAAGTGTGAAAAAGAACTCACTACCAGTTGTTGATAGAGGATAGGTATATATGTGGAGTATGTGGAGAATGCATTCGAGGGAATGTACATTGTATATTTGGTATGGTCTATGGAACCCTAAGCGTTACAGAATGTCAAAGAAGAGCTAGCAGGAAATACATAGACGATGCTAAGAAAGAATCTAGATGCCTTACAAGGCGTCGAGCTGGCACAAACGTTAGCACGCCGGGAGAAATGCTTAGCGGTATTTCGTCTCCGGTTTCGTTCTGAGTTCAAATTCCGCTGAGGTCGACTTTGCCTTTCATCCTTTCGGGGTCGATAAATTAAGTACCGGTTATGCACTGGAGTCGATGTAATCGACTTAATCTCTTAGTCTGTCTTTGTTTGTACCCTCTATGTTTAGCCCCTTGTGGGTAATAAGAAAATAAGAATCTAGATGCCTTTCATTGAAAAGCGATGGCGGTGAGATCAGTAGATGTGTATTTGTCGAGCAATTTCCCTCGAATCGTCTGTATGACGGTGTATGCTCTAAGAACCGAAACACTTAATGTCCACAGGATGTGTCACTCACAATGTGCCCAAGTAAGATATCCTACATGTTGATGTCTCCCAATGTAATAGTAGCATACCACGTATACATACATCCACATACGATCCAGAACATTCCTTCTTGTCAGCTTATGAATGGGGTTATTAAGTAACAACCTTGATCCGAAGATTCGGACTGGGGATAGAAAATTGTTTTATCTCTTATTCCTTGTAATTCTGGCGCTCTCTACACACTTTGTCACACTTTAGTGACTGTGATAACAAATATATATATAAAGAGAGAGAGCGAGAGAGAGAGAGAGAGAGAGAGAGAGCGAGAGAGAGAGAGAGAGAGAGCGAGAGAGAGAGAGAGAGTGAGTGTGTGTGTGTGTGTGTGAGAGAGAGAGAGAGAGAGAGAGAGAGAGAGAGAGAGAGAGAGAGAGAGAGAAGGAGGAATTACATATATATATATAGGAATTACAAGATGGAATGTAAGCATCTGGAAATATGCAGCTTTGGAAAATTCAAATTTTTTTCCTTTTACAAATGTGCACGGGACGATCCGCAATACCGAAAAGCAATGGAACTACATTTCATCAAAAGATTCTCTCCTAAATTGAATATTTGAAAGAAAAGCGGAGACAATACATTTTAAGTATAACTCAAAGAGGAGAAAAAGAACGAAAGAGGGAAAAAGAAGGAAAGAGGAAGAAAAGGAAAAAGGAAGAAAAGGAAAAAGAAGGGACGAAGGGGGACGAAGAGAGAAAGAAAACAAAAAGGTTCAGTGATGACCAAACCACACGTGTTTTATTATTTTTTTTCTTGAAGCGGTCACTATTCTTAAACCTATTTCAATACAACCCCCTTCTCTTTTTCTCCCTTCCCTCTATCTATCTATCTATCTATCTATCTATCTATCTATCTATCTGTCTGACTATCTATCTATCTATTTATCTATCAACCTATCTACCTACCTATCTATCTATCTAAAAAAAAAACAATATTTATATATATATATATATATTAGCTATAATTATAAAGATATCCAATGAAGCGAGCTCGGAGTTATCCATCGGGGTAATTTACAGCGTATATGACAAATCTAAGTATTTCATAACTGTTAAATACTAAGCGATGCGGTTAGCCGTAACCTGGGGCAAACCTTCAGAGCTACAATGGTAACCGCCAGGATAATATATCCCTCTAAGCAGAAACACACACATACAAACACATACATACACGCACACACACACACACAAGTATATATAATAGATATGATTGGCTGCGCTCGATGCGTGACAATTAATGCACCTGTTTCTGTTGCAATGTTAATCACGATGCAAGTTTAGCGTTTCGGCACAAATGTCATTTGAATATTTGTCCATGGAGGTCCTATAAACTACATCTACCCATTGCATATGTAGAGTGACGTCGTATGTTTCTGATTACTGAACCATATATAACATTTGGAATAGAAGAGTGCCACGTCATGCCCACCTTTCTTTTCTCTTGTGATAAAAATATATTCTTAGGTGTCTATCGACCTGGCAGGAAGTACACCATTACAACCATGTCTCGCTTTCTCTTCTTTCCTTACTTCATTTCTTACCGTATTTCTTCCTTCCTGTTTTGTTTATTTCTTTATTTCACACACGCACACACACAAACACACACACAGATATTTATGTATATATACATATATACGCATACAGGAGTGGCTGTGCGGTAAGTAGCTTGGTTATCAACCACATGGTTCCGGGTTCAGTCCCCCTTGGGCAAGTGTCTTCTGTTATAGCCTCTTGCCGACCAAAGCCTTGTGAGTGGATTTGGTAGACGAATATATATAT
>NC_068985.1:38922654-38928979 GCF_001194135.2 Octopus bimaculoides
ACATGAAGGAGTGTTGCTTTTTTCGTATATGATTTGTGGGAGAGAATGCTTAAGTCAACCGGGCATGATCACCCATCAGAGAACTCGCAGGTGTCAACCCCCTGTAAATTGTGATACGACTATAGTTTAGAACACAACATGAGCAACCTCTGAAAGAGTTGGTCTTTCAGTTGAAGGTTTGAAAAGGCATATAAAAAAATTCATACTGTGGCACCTGTTCCTTCTGCTATTCAGCACAACTGTGCATTATGCAGCAGAATGTACAAATCTTCGACCGTGCTCAAGAGTCATACAGGGGCCTCACATTGCATTATGGATGATTCATGTCAATGGTTCCTTCTAACAATGACTTTGTTCGTATACGAGAAAGCAGTTGACAGTAAATCAAAGCAATTTGATTCCAAGATTTATTTAATTTTAACAACTGAATGAATTTAATAAAAGCATATACATATGAAACCTCATGAAAATTGTTCAAACTAAACTCCTTGTTGAGCGACACATTTTTCCATTCGAGTCAATCCAGAATTACAGATAGTATATATATGGAATTTTGATTTACTGTCGGGTGACTTGTGGCCAAACATGTAGATATATATATATGTATATATATATTCTGTCTTTCATTTGCTATATATATATATTAGAAGGTTTGGAGGTGATGTACAGGAATTATATATATATATATACATACAAACATAACCAGGAACTTACCGAACTCGTCTCGAGATTTCCCACGTACTAATTTTGCCGACGCAGAAAACCTAACCAACTTCCTTGAATTCCGAATTCCCCCAACGTACATGTCTGTATTTATGTATGTACGTATGTATATATGTATGCACGTATGTATGTATGTATGTATGTATGTATGTATGTATGTATGTACGTACGTACGTATGTGTTATCTATCTATCTATCTATCTATATATATATTTTTATATATAACGTTGACCACTAATGTGGACATTCAATGTGCTAGAAATAGATCACATCTTGTGTCTACTAAGACCTAAATTGTTCTCAAAAACGAAATTTAGCGGAATACCAAAGCGTAAGCGGGCAAGACATTTAAAATTACCTAAAAAATCATTAATAAATAGGGACCGGTTTCAAAATTAACAATCTTACTGACTGTCTGTTTCTCTTCAGCCTATTCGTAATGTAACCATAATCCTCAGAACCCTATACAAATTGCCCACTGTCATAGGTGCACGTATATGTGGTTCTGTTAATTACAGCTTAATGGTAAAATTCAAAAGTCTTCCTTTTGGCACGCTAATTCCAGGAATATGTCTGCAGAAAATATTTACTGCGTCACATATATCTAGTTTGAGAACTTTGGTTATGGTTAATACAATAACATAGGGTAAAAATCATATATTAATTAATATCGATTAATTACCAGGAAGCTAGCACATTTAAAGAATCAAAGAGATTCAGAAACAATATCTGCAATCTCAGGGGATTAAAGTATATTTTTATATATAACGTTGACCACTAAAGTGGACATTCAATGTGCTAGAAATAGATCACATCTTGTGTCTACTAAGACCTAAATTGTTCTCAAAAACGAAATTTAGCGGAATACCAAAGCGTAAGCGGGCAAGACATTTAAAATTACCTAAACAATCATTATTAAATAGGGACCGGTTTCAAAATTAACAATATTACCGACATATATATATATATATACATACATACATACATACATACATACATACATACATACATAGGTATATATACATACATAGGTAGGTATGTATGCATGTATGTAGTGATTATAAGTGTATGTTCTTGTGTGTGAGTGCCGTTGCTTATTTGCTCTCTGGCCTAAACAAAATATCTAAGCAGACACGTTCGTTCCTTTTTTTTGTTTACTATTTTTTCTACATATTTTATTAGTCTCTGTACTTGTATGGATTTCTTAGACGTATCCACATACAGAACGTCAGTATTAATTTCCCGAGATATGTGTTCACAAATAAAACTCATACATTTGTCGAATGAAGCGCTACCCACTGCATATTTTGCCTCAGTTCTGTTTTGTTTGTACTTGTATCAGTTTATGATGATGATGGGAAGGAGGAGAAGTGGAGGCGGAGGAGGAGGTTAATGTTAGTAGTAATAGTAGTAGTAGTACTTGTTTTAACAAGAAGGAGAAGAAGATTAATAATTACAACAGTAATAATAATGATAATAATAATAATAATAATAATAATAATAATAATAATAATAATAATAATAATAATAATAATAATATTAATAATAATAATAATATTAATAATAATAATAATAATAATTTCTTTATTAACCTCAAGGG
This sequence comes from Octopus bimaculoides, assembly GCF_001194135.2. Taxonomy (NCBI): domain Eukaryota; kingdom Metazoa; phylum Mollusca; class Cephalopoda; order Octopoda; family Octopodidae; genus Octopus; species Octopus bimaculoides. The sequence continues at coordinate 38,924,978 of NC_068985.1, forward strand.
TTTACTTGAAGCAAAACAGGACAAAACAAAAATAATTTGTATGTATGTGTATGAGTGGCTGTAGTTGCGAGGGTTTTAAAAAAAGCGGGAAGATCAATAATGCGCAATCCTCAATAGGGTGGAAACGTTCGGGGGCTGCACATGGAAAACCCCATAAAAACCATAGGTATCCTGACTTATGGAGTAGACGCCTTTTCTTTCTTTTTTTCCTTTCCTTTCCTCTTTCCAACTACAGGCGTATGCTCAGGGCAGGTCCGTTCACGCCACTTTCATCCACCCTTCGGCAAACTGACTAGAAAACAGCATTTCCCTCTCTAACCATATTTTACTTTTCAAGGGAAACTTGAAGAAGTTCATCAGGGATTGGCCAACGAGAAAAGTGTTTGTTTTTTAGTCCCTTTTCCCTGAAGGCGTTGAGCAGGTGAACCCGCTTCCAAGGCAACCCCAGGCTACTTGCATTCACGCTGCCGATTTTGTACACGACCATGTTGTCGGAAAAGTGAAGAAAAGAAAGGGGAAACTTACTTGGCTTTGTTTGGAGTGGTGGATTACCTGTCCCTCCTGTTGGCTTGGCGTGTTTCCAACAGCAAATCACCAAGAATTCTCATGGTGACATTCTGGCGAAAATCTCCGATTTCCTGTCGGAAATGGGTTTTTAAGTGTGTGTATATGTTTTGCATTGTTTGAATGATTTGTATGTGTGCAGGTAAGGAGAATATGGGTGTGACAAAATCTTTTCGTTTATTGTTTGTGCGTGTTATTATTTATTTGTTTGAATTTATTGCCATGTAGTTCGTAATGTTACCGTCTTCATTTTGTGTTGATGTTTTTGCTGCTGTTGTAGTTATTGTTGCGGTTGTTGTTGTTGTTTTTGTATCGGTGGTGGTGGTGGTGGAGGTTGTGATTTTTGTTACTGTTGTGCGTGTGGAATGGAGTGTGTTTCAGGTGTTAGGGGTGGTGGGGTCGATGCAGTGTTTGTTTTGGACGTGTTTGTTTTTGTTGTTTTGATTTTTTTTCCTTTTCCACTTCTTGTGTGGATAAGGATTGTTGTTGTTGTTGTTGTTGTTGTTGTTTGTCCATATGTTTGTTTTTCCTTCTGCCTCTTTTACGTTTTTTTTTTTGTTTTGTTTTTATCTCCCAGTCTTCATCGCGATCCGTCTCTCCAGCTGCGATGTCCACCCGCTCTGCATCGAGAAGTGGAACATATTCGGGCGCTGAGAAGTGTTTGGGTGAACTGGGTGTCGGTATGGTTGTTGGTGCTGTTATGGCTGAATCTGCTGATGGTGATGCTGCTGCTGCTGTTGTTGCTGGAGTTCTGATGGCCGTTGTTGGTGTAGAGAGGAGAGGTGCCCGTCTCTCTTTTTCATTTAGCTTGGAGCAGTCGATTTTTAAACGCTTAGGTGAAAAGCAAAAGTAGCACTTTGGTCTTCTTCCATCAACCCCGAGAGGAATTGTGCTGCCTCCAGGAACAAGGATCTGGCCTGGAGTGAAATCCATGTTCCTTTGTCTTGTTTGAATGAGCTCTACGGTCATCCCAGACCAGTTTTCTGAGCTTAGTATTTTTCACTCATTTATTCTAATTCATTTGTTTATTTTTATTTACATGTTTATTTGCTGATAGTCTGATAGACTTCGAGGATTTTCGAATTTTCCTCAATATCTGTCATCACTGCTGCAATTAGCCAAGGAATGGCTATTTCTGCTGGATTATAATGTTTGCCAGTCTCTGACTGCAGTAGTAATTAACTAGCAACAGCTCCTCGCTTTTGAGGGGATTCAGAGAGAGATGTTTGGCTTCTTCTTCGGTGTGGAATCGAACGTCCACCATTCTATAGGCCTTTTCTCTCTGTACATATTCCTTTAGAGTCCAGACGGAACATAGAACTTGTTGTATTTGAGCCTCTGTGGTTCTTTCCACCCTCCTTGACTTTTAACCCGATTATACGGCACATCACTGTGTGACATATCGTAGCTTGGATTGCCTCAGGTCCATGTCTCTCGAATACCTGTCTAGCATATTTCAGTTCCTCTTCTGAGAATTGTATTTTCTGGAGAGATGATTTCGGTACTCCAGCGAAAGAAAGCTTTGAAAGGCTGTTGTAGCGGCTTGCGTCTTGGCTCTTTCATTGTCTTTGTCGTTGTTGTTGCTTTTGTTGCTGCCGTTGTTGGCTTTGTTGTTGCTGCTGTTACCTTTGTTATTGTTGTTGTTGTTGTTGTTGTTGTTGTTGATGAAGAACAACAAAAACAACAAAAACAACAAAAACAACTATAATAATAATAATAATAATAATAATAATAATAATAATAATAATAATAATTTAATAATAAATTCAACATACCCAATATGCCAAAATCTTAGGTGGGGAAAGTAGTCGTTATTTCGACCCCAAGGGCCGACTGGTACTTGATTTCTTTGACCCTGGAAACTGCACTCCGAGGAATTTGAGCTTATAAAGCCGGAACACTCACCTCTAATTATTCTAAAGCTATTGAATGAGACATGTATGATATCATAGGCCTCACACATGATAACACTGCCTAGGATATTGGAAAACCAGACCCATTTACAGAGAACACCACTGAGTGGGACTGAACCCGGAACCAGGTGGTTGGTAAGCAAGTTACTTACCACACAGCCACTCCTACGCCTAGTTAACTAATTTGTTTAATTTCGTGTTACATTTTGCACCAGGAAGTAAAACGTTGTGATTGCCCCATGCACATTCATACGTACTCAAAACTGCTTACAGAAACGCTGCCCACCCAATATGTGTATGCGTGTGTATGTATGTGTACATACATGCATAGGTAAATATTTAAAATCAACCATATAGTACAAATAAATACGAATATACGATTTTGTTTATGTTTGCAAGCGTCCGTGCATCTACAAGGCAGATTTATTTATGACCCGCACACGGAAACCTCAAACTTGCGCATGGAGGTCAGCTGCAATGTGAACTTTTCCATGCACTTGAGATTCTACTAAAGATGAACGCAACATTTGTTTACCACATTAATAATACGTTTCACTTTTAATTGGTTGTGGTTTTACGATGAGATAAGGACATTTATATGTTTGGTAATAACGCGTTTTATACCCGATCACAATGAAACCAATGTCCAGTTTATTTGAGAAAAACATTTCTAACTTAAGCGTAGAACGAATGAAATTTTTACGAAGTTGTAAAGTTTTATTAAGTTTTGCCTCACAAGTTCCTCATCGCTTTTGAGGTTATCAATTTAATCTAATATATAACGAACCAATTCCAGATTATTGCATTGACCTTTACTCTTAGTTTTCATCCATGCTTATGAGATTCGATGAAAAGAGAAAGAGTGAGAGAAGATGAGGAGAGAGATGAAACAAGATGCAGAGACGTACATCAAGAACGAAAGACATAGAAGTAGAAAAAGAGCCGAAAAGAATAAGGAGAAATCTTCTATAATCGTTATTATCATATAAAAACTTCATCGAGGAAAGAAAATGTCGACCAGCTAAGATGCGTTTATCTGTATTTTACTGGAGGGTATGTTATAACACAGGGTGTTGTATTGATAAATATTGCGCCATGATAAAATCGAATTTCCAATAACCATTCCTTCCTATCTAATTCAAAATTCCTGACACCCACACTCATGGTCTCCCTCCCACTCTCTCACTCAGTGTATACATACACGCAAGCACACAAAATCAGGCGAAAACACACCCAAACACATACACATATAAATTTTGTGTATATATGCGAGTATATTGATACATATATATGTATAATTTGTGTGGATCACTGTGCTCCAAGTGTCAGTATGTTCTAGATCTGTGTCAAAATACACCAGAAATTCAGAAAAGTATGTACCAATCAGATAATTCTGTATTTCAAAAACTCTCACTAAACATTGAAAACTTACAATAGTAGAAGACAGACAGAGAAACAGATAGATAGATAGATAGATAGATAGATAGATAGATAGATAGAGAGAGAGAGAGAGAGAGAGAGAGAG
>NC_068985.1:38928989-38929484 GCF_001194135.2 Octopus bimaculoides
AGAGAGAGAGATAGATAGTTAGATAGATAGATAGATAGATAGATAGATAGATAGATAGATAGATAGATAGATAGACAGACGTAAGTCTTTAATTAGTACAGTCCTAAACACTCTATATGCACGTCTAGGGTACGGCCCACGAACTCTTTACAGACGAACCGTAGACAGGGACCTTCATTGCGAACTAGCTAGTGAGATGGGCCGCAGAGAAGGGACATGCGGTTAATTGGTGAAGGTGACTGGAGGTTTAATGTACAGCACTGCCCATGAACTCATAGCAAACAAACTGTAGACAGGGATCTCTACTGCGGGCAAATTACCGAGATGGTCTGTGGAGGAGAGACTTCCGGTTAGGCTGCAAAGAAGACTGGGAGCTTATTACAGGACACTGCCCATGAACTTATAGCGGACGGATTGTAGACAGGGATTGTCACACGTACATTTTGTCCATAATATTCTCATACGGAGACGTAAGCGAATATAGCAGTCAAATAT
>NC_068985.1:38929937-38930955 GCF_001194135.2 Octopus bimaculoides
TCGAAGAATATAGATCCAAGCCATCACTAGAACTAAAAAAATTATAAAACTTCCCAGTATTTTATCATTTAACTATATATGGGCCTATTTAGATATGTAACTAAATGCATGAGGATACATACATAGAACAAAGCATACAAATGTGCACGTATACATACAGAACATGCATACATACATACATACATACATACATACATACATACATACATACATACATACATACATACATACATACATACATACATGTAGAAATACCCTGTCGTTGATGTTGAAGTTCCAATTAATGAGTGTTAGATCTAGGTTAGAAACTGGCTCTTTCTCTACCGGCAAGAAATTTTGAAATAAAACTGACCAGTAACATACATACATACATATATACATACATACATACATACATACATACATGCATATATGCATGCATACATACAAATATATGCATACAATTAAAAAGTAACAACCCAGCATTTAAATCCGTACTTGTATGTATTTGTAAATGTATATATGTATGCATTTATGTATGTATGTATATATGTATGTATGCATACGTGACTGTGCTTTCGCCTGTGTGTGACTTCTATTTACGTACTTTAGATGAAAACGAATTAACATATATAAGTTATATTTTATTTAAAGAATATACATATTCAGAGCGTTCCCTTCATGTGTATCCCATAATCCTCTCTCACTGTCCGTCTATCTCTTCCTTTCTCACTGTCTTTATTCTCTCTCAATGTGTCAGTCTTTCTCTCTCTCTCTCTCTCTCTCTCTCTCTCTCTCTCTCTCTCTCTCTTTCTATCTATCTATCTATCTATCTTTTTATCTATATATCTCTCTCTCCCCCTCACACACACTATATGAATGAATGTATGTTTGTATGTATGTATGTGCATATATATGTATGCATGTATGTATACACAAACACTGACGCGCACACACACATACACACGCATATATCGATTATATACATGCATACATATATACATACATACATACATATATACATATATATATATATATA
>NC_068985.1:38931123-38932804 GCF_001194135.2 Octopus bimaculoides
TATGTATGTATGTATGTATGTATGTATGTATACGTATCTCTAAAGAAATCGATTAGTGTTCTGTTCGATAGGGCATGATAATATAAAGAAAGATTATATTTTGTGCGGACTAGAGTTACAATTACACACACCCACACACACACACACACAAACACACACACACACAAACACGCACACACACACGCACACACACACACACACAGACACACACACACACACACTCATGCATATAACCTTATAGACACACGTATGGTTACGCTGAAACGCATAGAGTACACAATCACACATACATATTGCTACACATGCACATACACACGTCCCAATGCAAGCTTGCTGATAAATAAACAAAACAAGTGGCAATTCTTAACTTCATACCGTGACCTCGTTCGTTGAACCGAAGACACATTAATTTCCTGTTTTATTCTCTTTCAGCGCTATCGACAGAATATATAAAGTCCTTGGTTGCGTTATTCAATATTTTCCAAGAATATCAACACAAATCTGGCAATGATTGTTTGGAACCTATCTCGATTAGAAACAACATATAGATGAGTGTAGTAATAACATGAAATTGCCATTGTGTCTATTGTGTTTGCAAGGGTGGGGGAACAGTACTGCTATTTTAAGACATATCTACTTTAAGCTCCTTGAAAGTAAATATTTTCTCACTGTTAGGACGGACAAGTTTTCGAAAGACGTTAGGAAGTTTTCAGAGGTCAGTTGATTGCTATATATTATGAAGGAAAATACTTGCTGTTATAATATAACAAAACGTAAAGCAATAAGGAAATTTGTTCGTGATCGTGCTACATGCTAGATATAGCACTGTAAACCCCTCATGTATAACACCCATTATCTTCCAGAATAAAAGGGCACAACAGAAAACATAATTATGCCTGAATTATATTAAGATGTTGTGTTCAGATTTGGAAGGAATATGAATAAACGTGCGAAATTAAAATACAAAACAGAAAAAAATATGCCCCAAAAGCAACAACAACAACAACCATAGCAGCAACATCAATAACAACAAAGCCCCAAAATACGTAGTTGCAACAATTTAAGCGCCAACGGCTAATCAGTGTTCTAGAAGTAGCAGTTAAACATCTCTCTCTCTCGCTTATAATCTAGCTATACGAAGTTTTGAGAGAACAGAAACATCAAACGCCAGATTGGAAGTTTTATGCAGCTGCATAATAATGGTTTCATATATGCATACATACATACATACATACAAACATATGATTGACCGTTGACTGAACACTATTCAATTTTTTTTCTCTGTGTTTTTCTCCTTGTCTCCGTATTCTTTCTGTTGAAGAGCGTAGCTCGAAACGTCAAAGACTTTCCGTATTCCCGAGCGTCATACTAATACATCCTTTTGTTATTTACACCACCTGTCCTCGTCTGTTGTTGTTTTTTCGTACATTCTCCCATATATATATATATATATGAGTACAGCAAAAATTTTGATTCAGATAAATATGGTACTTAAGCTGAGGCACCAGAATTTAGTACGGTATTATCCATACAATTTTAAAATAAAGTGATTAGAATCAAAATAAGCAACAAGAATAACTGAATCCAGAACTATATGGTTGGGAAGCATGCTTCCTACCACACACTCAACAACCACTCCTATATATATATATATAGATCATACATACATCTATCAGGTCAT
>NC_068985.1:38932814-38933553 GCF_001194135.2 Octopus bimaculoides
ACACACTCAGTTTATGGGAAATAATGCTTAAATGAAAAGAACTTGCAAAAGATGGTTTGCAAAATTCAAAAGTGGATATTTCAGCCTTGAAGATGAAAATCGAACACGACGTCCTTGAGGCATTACTTGAAGAAAATCCTGCATTATCAGTTGAAGAATTGGCAATAAAGCTTAGTTCAAACCATACAACTGTACATCGACAACTTCAACAACTTGGAAGGCTTCCTAAACTTGGAAAATGGATGCCTCATGAATTGTTCGAAAGCAATCGCAAATTCCCAGTTGATATCTGCTTTTCTCTCCATTCTTGCAAACGCAAACTCATTTCACATTTTTTGCATAGATTTGTGACTGGTGACGAAAGATGGATCTTCTATCGAAATTTTAAACGCCATGAACAGTAGCTTGGTAAAAGGGAAAAAGCTCAACCAAAACCGAGAAGAGAACTTCATGGAAAAAAGGTTCTTTTCTCTATCTGGTGGGATTGCAAAAGAGTAATTCACTTTTAATTGTTACCACCTAATGTATCAATCAATGCTCAAGTCTACTGTCAGCAATTAGAGCGTTTGAACCAAGCTTTGAAGAAAACAAAAGACCCGCTTTAGTGAATCGAAAAGGAGTGATGTTTAATCAGGACAATGCACGACCCCACACTGCAAAAATCACATCACAGAAGATCGAAGAGCTTGGTTGGGAAAAAAATTCTTGATTCACCTTATTCTCCCGACCTTGCTCCATT
>NC_068985.1:38935083-38935787 GCF_001194135.2 Octopus bimaculoides
CTCCATTAGCAAGTTTCCACATCACCACCACCATCATCATCATCATCATCATCATCATCATCATCATCATCATCATCATCATCATCGTCATCATCATCATCATCATCATCATCATCATCATCATCATCATCATCATAATCATCATCATCATCGTCATCATCATCGTCATCATCATCATCATCGTCATCATCATCGTCATCATCATCATCATCATCATCATCATCATCACATCATCCTGGCTGTCGTTGTTCACATCCTCGTCGTCTTCATCAGGTTTTATCACTACTCATACCACCCTCCCAACTATGCCCCACATTACTATCCCCAACCATCGTCATCATCTGTATCAACATCGCGTTAATCATCTTTACTGTGCGCATATATATATATATATATATATATATATATATATATATATTAGTGCCATCACGAACCTAATCATCATAAACGAAGACATCATTAACATTTCTGGTTCTACCAAAGATGACACCACCAAAATTAGTACCATCATCATCATCGTCGTCGTCGTCGTTACCGCCGTCGTCATCGACGTCTTCTTGATCATCATCATGATTATCATCATCATATCATTATTATTGCCACTACCAACCATCAAACAGCCTCACTATAATTACCATCAATGTCACCATCTTCATTATCATCTGTGTGCTTATATATCTTTTTAGCATTTGATCTATCAATAT
>NC_068985.1:38935797-38936635 GCF_001194135.2 Octopus bimaculoides
AAGTTAGTCTCAAACCAAGGAAGGTAGAGAATTCCTCGAAATGTACACGAGTACACGCACTTACATGCATACATACATAAACTTACCTTGTGTTAGTGTGTGTCCGAGCGCGAATGTGCGTATGCGTGCGTGTTTGTTCATACATTTTTAACTAGACTTATGGCTCATAGTATATACATACTTTTAAAGATTCTTACAGAAATACATATATCACTAAATCCAGGCAGGCGAATGCAGAGAGATATCCAGAAAGATAGACAAAGATATATATACGTATGTATGTATGTTTTTATGTTTGTATGTATGTTGTGTATGTATGTATGTATGTATATCTATGCCTGTGTTTGTGTGTGCATTATATATTATATATGTATACACACACGTTTATACATACACGCATATATGCACACATGTTTACACATATACACACAAACATACACATCTATGTATGTATGTATGTATGTATGTATGTATATACGTTTTTGCGTGTTTGCCTTTGTGTCTGTCTCTTTTGATATAATTTAGTATCATTTCGTTTAATCAGTGAACACGAATTAGTAAAAGGACCACCCATACAGCAAGTCTGTAGTTTCAAAGGAAAGGAAACGAACAGGAACAACTCTGCATCATCATCACCACCATCACCACCACCACCACCAACATCATCATCATCATCATCATCACCATCATCATCATCATCAGCCTCATTCTCAACACTATCAGCCATACTTCTGTAACCATCACATTCATCGATCTCATTTGTCGTTGTTATTATCACCGATATTCCCGCCATCACTTTTAGCAAAACTCTCCATTAGCAAGTTTCCACATCACCACC
>NC_068985.1:38936735-38941867 GCF_001194135.2 Octopus bimaculoides
AGCATATATGCATTCGTACAGATGTAAGTTCTATGCCTGTTTGTGAATTTCACACAGACAACATAGTCGATCATATCATAAAGTAGATGAATTCTTAATGATTCCAGTCAATGGGGTACCAAAGGCAAGAAGGTTAGCATTGAAAAATAATCAAATATAAGGCTTAAAAGTACTCGTGTATCTAGTTCTGTTAATCTTCTGGCCGGTTGGGCCATATTTATAGTAATAAGTTTATTTGCTTTCCATTTTCTTTGCATCCTTTGTTCTTTTAATACTATAAGAATTCTCTTGGTGTGTTACGAAATTTGGTAAAAACAAGTGCTGCTATTTGTTTCCAATAGTCAATTAATAATTCAGACGTTGTGTCTGAGATCATTGAAAGTTTATGATACTGTAATCTGAAAAGAGTAGTTATCTTTTTAAAGAAAAACTTGTTACCATTTTTTTAAAATATCATATTCATATAATATCATATTTTAAAATGAAATTTGAATTTTAAATGATACTAAATCGTAGAATTTTTTATATAGACACAATGCTTGCAATTTTCAGCGAAGCTGCGGTCGAGAATATCCGTCTCAGTACTTTAATGCTCCTTATTTTATCGATCTTGAATGATCGAAAACAAGAGCTTCTTTTCGTGGAGGTTTCAAATCAGAGCAGAGACTACAGTTAAGAACATTGAGTGATACAAATCGTATCTCAAATCTGCACAATCATTTTCTTACTACACCACTGAAATGTAGATAAAATGTACTTTATGCTATAAGCATGAAATCTATTATTCTATTCAATTCATAATTAATATTAGAAACAAGATCTTTCAGGAATCAATAAGGCATAATCCAAGATATAGGGAAATATCTAAATATATATACACTCTTTTTTCCCGAGACAGTGCAAATTTCAGAATTGAGTTAATCGTTTGATTTTCTGGTGAGGGCGATTTGGTATATCAGCCAAGCTTCGGTGCTAGTTCCTTTGATAATATACTGTATAGATTTAAGATTAAGCGAACAAAATTCTTAAAGTTTGAGAACAAAAGTTTCCTAAAATAGTTTCAGTGTTCATCTTTGAAAAGGGAGAAAGATAGAGAGAGAGAAGGGGAGAGAGAGGGGAGAGAGAGAGAGTGAGAGAAGCTCCTTCTGAGACACTGACATACACACTCACACACACACTCACACACACACACACGAACGCACGCACACGCATTAACACACTCTCACTAACTTACACAGAGACAGGAATACACACAGACGCACACACACAGACACAGACACACATATATTAGGTCATCATATAAATAATGCGGTTTTTTTAATACTTTTATTTTCCAAAATTAAGATAAACAAAGTCCTTTTTAATCTAAAATATACTCTTCTTCATTTTCTACAATGCTCTTCCATCTATCTGGTAGACTTGCAAGGTCCCTCTTCCAAAATTCACTTGTCCGTGACGATAAACACTTCTCCTGTATTGTTCTGACCTTGTATACAGAATTCATATTTTTGCCGTAACGATTTATTTATAGCCAATTGAAGAATTCCACTCATATTGAGGCTACCGATCAGTGCACATCCACAAAGATGTTTCGACTTTTGAGAAATGCAAGTTTCATAAATTTCTTCAGTGATTCCATGTCTGCCAAATTTTCATTGATTTGCTTCAATGTACAACGACATAGATTTGCCCCAGAATGTTGAAGCACTCAATACTCGTTTTCTGAGAAAGAGCTGGCGACCTGTTGACGCTGTTACTCAAAGATGTTTGTTTCAATGATATGCAACATGGGTCCTATTCTAAAGAGAATTATTCTTTTAGGCGTAGAGGAAGGCAGTCTTTTGTGACGGTTTTCTTAGAAAGCTAGATTTGAATATTAAGTATACTGTCCTTTTCATTCAATTATTATAATTATTTCACATTTTAACTGTATTTTGCTCAAGTCAGCATCTAACTTTGGAAGACCTATCTCACAACAGCGATAGCGTAAAAATGTGAAAGTTACTGCGGTACATGGTCGACTAATAACTATAAATAGGAAAAAAAAAATTTGGAAGACCATTTATTCTTGTTTAGTAAAACGTATCAGGGTTCTAACCTTATCTTTACCTCCCCTAAAACTTATCGTCGCAAGCATTACCCCTCATTTAAAAATATTCCACCTGAAGAAATGTTACGCTGCTAAAGTTCCGGGTGACGATTTTTCAGGTAATCTCGATGTAGTCTGTTTATTAGGCAATTAGATTAACAACACATATCTTAAGAATGAAGCTTTTAAAGAAATTACCAGTCGAGTCAACAAGATATAGGTTAGGCAAATGACACTTTAAGCAAATTAAACGCTCGAGGGTTATCATAAAAACCTAGTATAAACAGCTATACCATTACTTTTCGATGTCCAAGTATGTTTCCTATCGCACTTCTAAACACTCTTACAAATGATAAAGGCATACCTTATAACTTTTGAAATTAAATACACGTAATAGTTGATGAAATGTGACTTCTTATGAGGAATTTAAGAACTTTTCAAATAAATTTATTACTAATCTTATTAAATCGGAAATTTGTTCACTTTATCTTAGCTAATTTAGAAGTTGAGCTATTATTAACAAGAACAACGCAGCTCAACAATGAGTCCATTTGAAAAGAATTTAATTAAACACAAGACCACCGAACATACGTAACATTAATATGTTACTCCATACTCATTATTTAACACTTCCTTCTTGTAGTATTCAATTTGCACTTTCTTTATGTCTTTCGATCTCTATATTAATCAGTCAACATGTGCATTTCTGCGCACGCGCGTCTGTGTGTATATGTGTGTGTGTTCGTGTTTGCACATTTGTGTACGCTTGTGTGTATACGTTTCAAACCGGGTGTTCGATATTCTGTACAACCTTTCTCTGAATCATTTCCTATTTATCTGTCTCCCAGGCACTTTAGCTTTCTTACACTCTCTTTCTCTGTGATATTCTATTTTTCTATATCTTTCTATCAATACAAATATTTGAATTCAGATGCGGACATATTCATTAGACTATGCCTCATCTACATAGTAATATGGACATCTGCGCTTCTCTATATGCCACACTTGACGGCGTAGTTTGTCAGTCTGCTTGTCTGTGTGTCTGTGTCGAATGAAAAAGAACAACTCATTCATAGTGTTCGACAATTGCGTTTTGCTTGTCAAATTGAAGACAGTTGAGGGCACTGCGATGCTCTGTAAGAAGCAATGGTTTCTCATATGTACATCTTCCATCTCCTCCACATTCTCTTTTATTTATGTACATCTGACGTTCTGGATTTTGTTGTAGTTGTTCAGCGCCAGATCTGACCTGATAGGGTAGATCTGTTTTCAATAGCATTTAAGAATTACATTCCCCAATGGACCTTTCTTTATCTAAGATACTGTGTTATCATTTGAAAGAGAATTTGAGGTCGAACAATTGCGGAAAAGCTCCCTCAGGCAAGGCGAATGGACCCTGACTCTAACAGTTGCTGTTTTGCACAATCTTATCATTCTCATATCCTCTCAGTACAGATTTGATATTGTTGCACGTTTGGCACTTCTTGTAGTTTCTCTAGACTTGCGCTCTTAGTTGTTCAATCAACTGAACAGCCAGATTATTTGATTAGCCTGTGAAGCGAGTATTCCAGAGACTCAGGTAATCCTAACATAATTATCAGACAGAATCAGTTTCAAGTCGACTTGAAACTCTATATCAACGACCAACAGAATATAGTAAGATGCTTAGATTTTTAGTTGTTGAAATATTTAAACTACAAGTGAGTGATCGTTCACTGTTTCGTTCGATCTGCTACATATAGCAGCTTGTCTTTCTTCAAAATACATCTACACTCCTAAAACAGAAAGAAATTATTATATCTATAACACTAGATATAGCGTCTTAAAGGGAAAAGTTGGAATGATTGGTGAATGGGTCACATTTGATCATATATTTACTCACATAAACCTAGACAATAACTTCTCTATATGAATGTAATAAAATTCTGTGATTTAGCTCTAACTAACGAAGTCGTCTATTAGAAAAAACAAAATACTGTATTTAATTTTCTCTCCAGACATTGTTTCTGTTGAAATTCTGCCAAAATCTGCTTTGTCTTTTATTTCTCTGGGTGTCAATAGAATAAGTAACAATAACATACTAGACGTAATTTTGTCTGTCATAAAAGTTGGCCTTGTTTACTCTAATCAGAAGTAAGGAAAGTAACTGATCAACAAGGGAATACCGGTTTGTGCTTAGAAGATAAAGTGATGGATTGAATAATTTACGTCATATAGGTCTTATCTTCCTGAGTTTAAATCCAGTTATGATAGACAACGTTGCTTTATCATTCTGAGACAATTAAAGTAAGTACTAGTTGCCCAAAGTGGTGTTATGGCGCATAGTTAGTTCTGATATTTGCTACAAAATAAGACAGAGACTATTCTAGAGAGAATATCGGTTGGTTGCAAAGTGGTAATAATACTATGCTTTGTGCAAGTGAGAACTTTCCAAGAGGAAAGAATTTTGTAGGATAAATCAAGTAGAACAATGAGAGAATGAGAGAAGAAATAAAAGCATGAAATTTCTGAGAGTTGTACCATATATTCTTTGAATCATAGCAGGTTGTGCTGTCAGAAAGCGAAGTACTAGAAGAGATATTTCAAAGTATATAACTCGTTCTTTAAGCAGTTCCGTCCATTCAGTGCCTAGAATTCGTAATTTTTTATCGACTCCATACTGAAGAAAGCTCATGTTGCTCAGATTTGGTGCTTTTAGCTGGCAATGCGATAGAATGTAGAACGTTTAGCGTCTGTAACCCAATTAGTTCATTCGCGGCCGAATGTGTTTTCATGAAAGTCTTCTTGGAAGGGCTTATATTCCCGATACTTGTGGCGTAGAGAATATCTTCACACTTCTTGGTGTAATCGAAGTTCTTAAATATTCCTTTACACAAATATGTGTGTGTGTGTAACCTATATAGTAGATTTCTAAACAGGGCCTGTAACACTACTAGTCCGTAGTAAAATAAATGATGAACAACATTAATCGAATCTTATATTGGATCCTCATCAGACGTGTCTACATAAATATGTGTGTATATATATATATATATATATATAT
>NC_068985.1:38941961-38946732 GCF_001194135.2 Octopus bimaculoides
ATATATAATATGACAAGCATACACATGCACAGGTACTGGCACACACACGCACATACACATGCACATAAATATAACGTACTACTCGCTTGTTGATAGCAGCAACAAAACATATTCAATCTATTGAGAGATAAGTATCAGTCAATGAATACAGGTGTTAAATGTGAGCTATTGCAAGTTTCATGCCTATATAGTGCAATAATCGGATGTGCTTATATAGTGTACCATGTACGATCCGGCAATCGCTCAAGTTCAAAATACAAGACTTCTCTCGAAATGTGAGTAAAGAATGAGAAAAATATACGAAAAAACAAAACGAGAAGAAAACGTTTTAAGGGAAAGGAGTAATGACTGTTGTCCTTTCATCCGTTACATGAAACACATAGTTAACGTTGAGAGATTACTTCTAAATCAAACTGTATCCTATGGGTCGAATGAGCGAAAGGCTTAGTACGTTAAGCTGTGTATCTAATCCTCTGAAATGGAGGTTTTCCAGTTCGATAATAGAAACTTGTCGAGAAGAATACTCTTTTACTCTTTTACTTGTTTCAGTCATTTGACTGCGGCCATGCTAGAGCACCGCCTTTAGTCGAGCAAATCTACCCCAGGACTTATTCTTTGGAAGCCTAGTACTTATTCTATCGGTCTGTTTTGCCGAAGCGCTAAGTTACGGGGACGTAAACACACCAGCATCGGTTGTCAAGCGATGTTGGGAGGACAAACACAGACACACAAACACACACATACACACATATATATATATACATATATACGACAGGCTTCTTTCAGTTTCCGTCTACCAAATCCACTCACAAGGCTTTGGTCGGCCCGAGACTATAGTAGAAGACACTTGCCCAAGGTGCCACGCAGTGGGAGTGAACCCGGAACCATGTGGTTGGTAAGCAAGCTACTTACCACACAGCCATTCCTGCGCCTATACATCATTTTCTTTTTAAATGAGATTTTGATTTTGAAAGGTCGATATGGTTCTTCGATATAATAAAGCTGTGTATTGTTTTAGCTCTATAGAGTCCGAACGTTTTGACCCGTTAATATATATCCAATAGCTACTGACACTGCTCCACGTGATGTATGGTATATTGTTGCTGGTTTTGTGCTTTTCTTCCTGGCCACGTGCTTCAAAGAAGATTGTGGTTGGCATAACTCTTTTTGAATTTACTTCTGCACAGTCTAATATAATTTTTTCTGTTGGTTCCCATACTTTATAGCACTGTAGATGACCTCAGCTTCATACAGGACTGACTTAAGCATGCATGCTACCTCTTGTTGAAGGGGCAAGTATCTGTGTGCTTTTGTGCAACTGTTTTTTTTATCTGTCATCCTGCCTTAAATTCGAACGTGTGCATATATGCATTTCTCACTATGTCAACATGTGCACGTTAACTCCGCGTATGTGTATGTTGGTGTGTTACTGTGCACATGTGAGCTTGTACATGCGTGTCTTCGGGTTTCCTTTTTCCTTCCTTTTTATATTGGCTTTTTCTCGTGTAGAAAGTCATAAATAAACAGGGTCTCATGTTCCGAAATAGAGCCTAACCATCTAAGTAACACCGTCATGCTAACAACAAATGACTTTCTATTCCGTTGACGCGGTTGTCAATGAGACATCTCGATGTAGCTGCATTCATTTACATGCTGATATTTGAAGCAAGCACAACAGAGTAAATCTATTATTGGAATAAATAAGAATACACCAGATGCATAGATGTATTAATCTATCTGCTTTTCATGTTGTCACTACTAGGGAATTTCCTCATCAATATTTCTACAAACGTCAAAGTGTCAATTACTTTCCGTCCTTTCTTAACGTCTAGCGTCCTAAACTGCTCTCCCTCTCTCTCTCACACCTTCTCTCTCTCTCTTTCTCTATCACACTCGCTCTCTTTTTCTCTCACTTCTCTCTCTATCACTCTTTCACTCTCTTGCTCTCTCTGTCTCTCTCTGTCTCTCTCTGTCTCTCTCTTATTCTCTGCGTATCTTTGTATCTATCAATATATCTATTCATTTATCTATGTGTCAGTGTCTGTTAGTCTATCTATATATTGATAGACAGAAAGATAGACAGATAGATAGATAGATAGATAGATAGATAGATAGATAGATAGATAGAAAGAAAGAAAGATAGAAAGAAATATAGAAAGATAGAAAGAAATATAGAAAGATAGATAGATAGAAATCTGAGAGACAGACAGACATACTTATATATTCATATTTTCATAAACATGTATGCATGTGTGTATGTATGTATGTATGTATGTATGTATGTATGTATGTATGTATGTACGTATGTATGTATCTGCATTCATATAGTCTGCAGTACAAGCATGAAATATGCAGCAAATTCCATTTGCCAATGATTCAGCAATAGAATTTTGATGAAGTCTTTCGACATCTTTAATTCTGCGGAGTATTGCAACTAAATAATGAATATCCTGTATCTTCTTTTCGTTACATAAATATCCTGATGTGAAAGTGAATAACATATCAAGGACATAATATCGAGGAATGAAGAAGATCATGTAAGAGTCTGCGTTTAGGTATTGACAGGTGTCGATTCTTATATATATATATATATATATATATATATATACATACCAGATTAAGCACAAAAAAGGTAAAACATTTAGATTCCAAACAAAACTTTGCGACGAACGGGAATGTGAACTCTGAGTAATAGTTTTTGTGATATTTTTGCTGCATTTTAATAAAGTGTATATATATATATACATATACAATAATCCCTTGAGATCTCAGATATTTTTTCTGAATCTCTCGGATTCTGTTAATGTGCTTGTTTCCTTGTAATAAATCGATATTAATTAATATCTAAATTTTACCCTAATGTTTTAATTTATATAGATAGATAGATAGATAGATAGATAGATAGATAGATAGATAGATAGATAGATAGATAGATAGATAGATAGACATATACACACATGCAAACATATAAATATATACACATATGTATATACGTATATATATTATACATACATGTATATACGTATGAGTTTTTGTGTGTATATGTATGTACAAGGCCTGATCAATAAGTATCAGGAGTGCTGCCATAGTAACAATGCTAAAGCACGCAACGTAAAGCTGCGTTGCAAAAATTGACCATGAACTCTGCATGCGTAGGCACTAAGTTTTAACGTTCTAGTTCATTTTCCCTGTTTACGGCAGTGCTTTGAAAGACGGGGTGTAGCGTGTGATCATCGCATTGACCATGACAGAGAATGTTATCATGGCGATAACTCAAAGTTGCAGAAAATGTATGGAGAGAAGTGTATGAGACGTACACAAGTGTACGAGTGGTTCAGACGTTTCCAAGAAGGCCGAAAAATGTCGATAGTGACGAACGACCTGGGAGACCCACAACCAGCAGACATGAGAAAAACATCGCTTACGTGCGTGCAGCCGTTAAGGGAAATATTCATATCACCATCTGTGAGCTATCAGAAGATGTGCAGATTAGTTACGGTTCAGATCAATTCATTATGACTTAAGAGTTGGGTATGAGACATGTGTCTGCCAAGTTTGTGCCAAATCTGCTTTCAGCTGACCAAAATGGCACTCGGATTTCAGTTACACAAGATCTCTTTGATTGTGTCGTGAACGAAGAAACCTTTTTGAAAACTTTGCGTAGGCCTCTGAGCAGGTATCGCGAAGCTTTTGGCAAAATTTAGATGCAGATTCTCTGCTCAAATTTCTATCACGTTCAATGCGATGATCACACGCTACACACGTTCCTTCCATCACTTTCGGGCATTTATGAAACGTGTACTATTGTATTTATTGGCATCATTTGTTTGCTTGCACTTGCAAACTGTACAAACGCATAGCTGCTAACCATCATCCTTTACCAAAATTCATCCTTGAATTAGTCCCTGAGAATGTACGTTTTTACAACAGCAGCACGTGCACTCTAAAGTTTTTGACTGTGAAAATTGCATCACTGATGCAGAACATCATGAAAACCGTACGAAGAGGTTAAACATAGAATAGGTCAGACTAGGAAACCCTCCAGACACTGCAACACTATGCCCACAGCTCAACTGGCCTAAGAGTGTATGCAATTGTGTCCACAGCTTTACTCAGTTTATCGTACGTCATGCAATATAAGTGGCAGAGATTATTACTGAAGTACTATTCACAAACCGTTTTCTTGAGTTTTCCAATCTCTTACAGGTGTCCAAAAACAGTTGTGCGAGATGTCTGGAGTTCTAGAGAAAGTTTTCGAACCTTTGTTCTCGGATATTGTTCAAACAAAGCATTTAATCTATCATGCCAAATAAATGATTTTGGCCGACCTCTTGGGTTATTTTCAAGGCTATCATCTCCTGAACGAGAGCTTTTGAACCATCTCCGGACAGTTCTGTTTCAACAAAACCAATATCAAAGGCCCACTTGATATTCCGTAGAGTTTCTGCGACAGAGTGACACAGTTTGTACTCATACTAGAAAATCACTCAACATAGTTTTGTCGTTATCATTTTCATAAGGTCAGTGAGTACGAATTTTGTATACCAATATTGTTGGGAAAGAAAAAAGAGTCATGATTAAATGCAAGGTATACATAACTGAGTTTTTAAATAATTGAAATAACAATTAAAAATGCGACATTTCATGTGAAACAACCTAATATATGTATGTATGTATGTATGTATGTATATATGTATGTATGTATGTATGTATGTATATATGTATGTATGTATGTATGTATGTATGTATATGTATATGCATGTATATATAT
>NC_068985.1:38947449-38950713 GCF_001194135.2 Octopus bimaculoides
TATATATATATATATATATATATGTATATGATACTAGTTTATTTTTTCTTTTGGTATGGTAGAAATTATTAGACGGAACTTTTGACAAATATTTCTCATGATTATGCATGTTATATGTAACAACAGAGGTGCTGTTCATAGTTACGCCTGGAAGTCAATTCTGCTGATGATATCGTATGTGTCGTAATGAGAGATAGTACTTCAATGACAACTTTTGGGCGGCTGCTGATCGCGTGTTTTATATCTTTCACAGAAGAATGGAATAATCGACATTTACAGTTGCAACTTGGGAGTTTAAAGGCTTCACTGTTTCAACATTATTTTACATATTTCTTAGCTATCACTTGTTACATGACTGCATATGCATAATTTTACAGGTATGATATGATGTAACAGTCAAGAGTCCAAAAATGCTACACTTCATTTTAATGTTGTTATCCTTCTTAAGATGGTGAGATGGTAAACCTGGTATCACGCGCGGCACAATGCTTAGCAGCATATCGTACGATTTTTTTTAAATTTCTGAGTTCAAATTAAACCGTGATCGACTTTGCCTTTCATCCCTTTTGGGCTAGTAGAATAAGTAACATGTGATTGTTGGAGGCGATGTAATCGACTTATCATCCCACCCCTCCAAAATACTATTCGGCTCGTGCCAAAATCTGACATCAATATTATCATCCTTCTTATGGTTGCGATTTGGCTGAATAATTTGTAGGGCGGGTAAAATGCGGCATTTTACTTATATTTACACCTTGAGTTCAAATTCCGTTGATGTTCACTTTTGATTTTCATTCTTTCGGGGGGGTCGGTAATATAAGTACCAGCCAAGCAGTGAGACTGAGGTAATCGGCTTATCTTCTGCAGCACCAAAATTGTTGGCTTTGTGCCAAATTTTGAATCCAATATTATCTTAAATTTAGAGGAAATGTACTCCTGCAACGACTTTTGTGGTACGCATGCTTCTCTTCCAAATCTTCGTTGAAGCGTGCTACTGCTTCAGCTCTGGGTACACATGGGTAATCAGCAAGAAATGAATGCTTCTTCAAAAGTTCACTGGCGGCGTACGCAATATTATTTACTTTGTTTCTGGGCACTTTGTTGGTGTATTAATATTTATTGCTTTATTTAGTAAGTGCTTTCTAATTGATATCATACGCACTCGAAGACTATTTGTATTGACACGAACCCTCTGCCTCCATATGTTCTTTTGACATAGCTCCTGCTAATAGCACTGTTTCTGTGGAAGTTTTCATGTGATGTTAATATCTAGCGGGTTTTAATATCGATGAAGCAGATTTTTTCTGCTTTTCTGAGGTATATAGCTATAGAACATTCGTAGCCTGCGACCATACAGAGCACAGTTCTATCATCTAGTCAAGCAGAAACAATAAAAAGACAAAGGTAAAATAATGAAATGATATAGAAAGAGCTTCTCATAGGTTATGGAATTTATAAGATCATTCCAAATCTATGTACTAGTAAAATTCTCTCTGTATGCATAATGGCAGATTTATTGCTGCACAAATTTCTGTTGCAGTTACACCAGATAGCGACCAAGAAGGAAATATTCAAGGATAACTCAGAACCCTCTGAAATTAACCCAAAGACAAATACCACGATGATTCTGAAAGCAAAATATGTTATTAAATCAGGGCTCTGCATTTTTATGAAGAGAAATGCCTCTACTTCTCCAAATAGATTTAAATCTAAATACTGAGTATAATTGTTTCAAATGGGTTAAAGTAAGAAGTATGTATACTGCATAAGGTTGCTATTAGAGCGTGAATATGCATGCAACATGTTTTAATTAGACCTTGTGATACAAGATTAGATTTCGCTACATAATGTGGAGTTGAGGAATATACGAGAAACAGGGATTGAAAAGAAAAAGAAAACAAATAAAAACAAAAGGAATAAAAGCTAAGAAAGAAAAGAAATGAAGAAAAGGCTTAAAAGGGAAAAGGGAGAGGACAGTTATTAATGGGGTTCAGTCATCGTATGAAAGGGCAGAGAGTAGTACGGAGGAAGAAGTGATGTACAATATAGTTCGTATCACAGAAAGTGAAGTCACGTGGCTTAGTGGTTAGGTTATTCGCTTCACGATCGTAATTTCATTTCGATACTCGATGGCGCATTGTGTCCTTCAGCAAGACACCATTTCACGTTGTTCTAGTGTACGCAGTTGAAAAGAAAATGAGTAGTACCTGTATTTCAAAGGGGTCAGCCTTCCCACTCTGTGTCCCTCTGAATCTGCCAGAGGGAGATTCAGGGTCCGAGTATCTGTGGAAATGCTCATCCACCTGCACGTTAATTACGCAAGCAGGCTTTTCTGTTGATCAGATCAACTGGAACCCCTTGTCGTTTTAACCGACGGAATGTCAATTATCACACGTACCGAAATACGATACCAATGCTGAGAGATAACGAAATTATCGGATGTTACTCTAGAGGAAATCAGACTTGGATATCAGGGATAGTATAAGAGAAATTTTGGAAATATCTGGTTTTGTTTTTAAAGGGTCAACATGTCCGGTGCGATTGCCCTTCGCTCCCCTTGAACGTAGAACATTCATAATTTATCTATGACAATGCAAGACCGAAACGAACGGGATGTGTGCTACAATTCATTAACATAACAATCTATTCCATAGATGAATACGATTTAAATTACAACAAATATATTTGTACACAAATTTATAATTTGTAACCAAATAGATAACTGCTCTCACTGGTCCACTAAAACTATCATCAAAGGCGTAATGCCTTCCCTTAGGTACCAATCAATTTTTAACATGTCTTCATAGTTGCTTTTAAGATTACAAGAAAATGAAGGACCTACATTGTGGTCGTACATGATATCAAAAATAGTAAATTTCAAATATGAAAGTTCTATTCTAAAAATGAAGGCTTCATTGGATAATCTTTCGTAAGCGCATACTGTAATATATCTAGTGCTATATATATGGCTACATATGCAATTATAGTTATATTACATATTTACATCATCTATCTAGAAACAGGCTTATGCAACAAAATAACTTACACTTACTTTTATATATGCAGTTTTTCGCTCTCTTTCTCGATATATATACCTTTATAGATATATATATGCATAAGCATTCATATATATATACATATGCATATACGTCTATATTTGTATGTATCTATCTATCTATATATGTATCCGTATATATGTATTTATATATATATATATACATATGTATATATATATATATATATATATATATATATATATATATA
>NC_068985.1:38950723-38952048 GCF_001194135.2 Octopus bimaculoides
GAGAGAGAGAGAGAGAGAGAGAGAGAGTGAGAGAGAGAGAGAGAGTGAGAGATAGATAGATAGATAGATAGATAGATAGATAGATAGATAGATAGATAGATATGCATGGATGGAGGGATGAATAGATACACTTATGTATGTATGAAAATATATATGTATACGTGTGTGAGTGAGAGTGCGTGCGTGTGTGTGCGTGCGTGTGTGTGTGTGTGTGCTTGCGTATGTGTGCGTGTGTGTATGCTGGTGTATGTACCTATATACGTACGCACACGCAAACACAAGAACACACACATATCTATGTAGAGTGAGACAACTACAGCATAGAAACCAAGGGACTTCCGTATCAAATCGTCTTAATTCTTTCGCTTAGCAACCTTTCTTTTTGTAGGACTGGTTTCACTTGGAAACCGGATATTGGGATTTTGTCGACTGCACACCATTACGCGCATGTAAAGTTTCAATTCAAGCAACTTGTTTATGATTACCACACCCTGTATCTTATCTCTTTCAATTCCGATTCTCCCGCTGTCTTCGGCAATGGCAGCTTTCATTTATAGCATGCAATCAGATATCACCAGTTATTTCCTTTACTTGTTGCAAGCTTCAATCAGGTTTAATCGCAATGTTACATTCGATAATATCCTATGTCATTTTATCAGATGAGTATTCTTTTTCTCCCACGTCTATCTTACCTCTCACGTCATAATTCCGATGAATGTTTGCTATAAAACCAGGGTGGAACTTTTGTTTATTTAATGAAGTAATGTAATTTGGCATTTAGTAAAAGGTTACCTTACTTTTAGCTTGGATCAATGTACAGTTTGTGTTTCATTATAGATTTTTATATCTTTCATTATATACTATCTAAAGTAGATTAAAAATTCTTAGAAGTGAAATAAAAACCATTTAGATTTCTGTTCAAGAAAAGAATCTGTCGCAATATTTTTTTGCATAGCATCTCCTCTGTATAAGTAAAGAACAAATACCATTCTTATGTTTGTGTATGTGAGTATGTGCGCGCGCATATGTGTGCTTGTGTGTATGTGTGTGGAACAAATATTGTATGTGTTAGCACAGCCACACTTAAACACATACATATACACGCGTGTGCAAGTTATCACATGAAAAGTGTTGAGATATGTAATTTTTATGTATACTGAGTATGTTACACATATGTATGCAAAAGAATGTAGGCCTCTCGTAGGCAACAACTTTGTTGCTACTTTAAGAGAATAAATAAGCGAGATCATTGCACGAAATGAGATGCAGCAATCATGGACACACACACACACACACACACACACACACACACACACACACACACA
>NC_068985.1:38952182-38952685 GCF_001194135.2 Octopus bimaculoides
ATATATATATATATATATATATATATATATATATATATATATATATATATATATATACATACACGCACACGTTTACACATACATGTGTGTACGCTTGTGTATGCTTGTGTATGTATGTACATGTATATACTTATAGCTAAATCTATCTATCAATTTACAAGGAAAATCCAAAAGACCAGTTACAATGCAGCCAAATGTCACATATAAACGCCTAAGAAATTAGTAAGCACACTTGTGTGGGTATTAATTCCGAGAAGTGAGATGTGCTTTTGGAGAACATAAGAAAAATGGAAAATGGAGACAAACGCTCAAGATGTTATTTAAATCATGTATATCACCATACCACCGACATATGTTTCGATTGATGCATTAAGATAAATCTGAGAGGAAGAATAATGCGGAAAAATGCATCAATCATATCTCAGGGAAGAAACTATAAACAAAAATGCTCATCAAGAAGTCATTTTTACAGATGTAAGAAACTACAATAATAATAATAATAA
>NC_068985.1:38961734-38962486 GCF_001194135.2 Octopus bimaculoides
TATATACATACATACATCTATATATATATATATGTGCATGTGTGTGTGTATACATCTGAGTGCATGTGTATGCAGAAACGCATCCACTGAAGTAACAGACGAACACACTCTCTTAAACACACACACACACACACACACACATTGCGAATTAAAAACCCTGTGAATGGCTCAACTGTCTCATCATTTAATAGAACCTGAAAGGACAACTAGCGCTCAGACCTGCATTGATTGATGAGGTTAGATATTACGATACTTCAACTGTTTGTGCCGTCAATATTGCTTAATCAAGCATTCACTCGCTTGAACGAACAACGTGATAGAAGCATCAACAAATTGAATACAATCAAGGAAATGTAAAGCATTATGATTAATTCCTCATATCTCTTGAAAAATTGCAGGTGATTTATACATCGCTTTGTGTTTGTAGTATGCGTTGACAGCACAGCAGGGTGTCGAGCGTGGAAAATAGGAAATTGAAGTCCACTGACTTCTCCCATTTTGCCCGCTCATTTCTATCTTACAATCCTTCTTTTTTTCTGCATACTCATTTCTGTATTTCTAGTTGAGTATCTACTCTAGTTAGTCACTATATTGCTCTCGACCTGTCTATGTAGCTTTCTGAGAAATTGATTGTTTAGGATATAAGATCATTCGCCAAATGTGTAGTCTCGTATACGAATTGCGTGCCTGTGAATAACTCTACATCAATATATATATATATATATATATATATATATATATATATATATATA
>NC_068985.1:38962982-38963792 GCF_001194135.2 Octopus bimaculoides
ATATATATATATACATTCATACGCACAAATTCACTCACGCATACACATAAGCAGACATCATATTTACTTTTGTATGCATCTTTATATGACGAATGTTTGTTACGAGTAGAGGTTACAAACATCCTCTGTCTTTAAGGCGAATACAATAAACTGAGTAGGTCCCAGCACTTCTAGTTCAGTTGTTCAAATTCAAGCTAATTCCATTCGAAAAGTGAAAAACTTCATACATTTAAGTTCTCTTTCCTCTCAAACAAAGAACTATCTCTACTTTATCACAGGGAAATAATTCTATACAGTTTAAAGTGAGATAAATGTCATGTCAAGTAACAATATAACATTGGATTAAATACATTAGACAGTTTAGATTTCATAGCCTCGTTCCTAACGTTAAAATTTCCCCACTTAGTATTCTTAACTTATATCCTTCAGTGAATGAACATATCAACGAATTAAATCTAGAATTGATTGAATTTGGATATAAACTTAGCACACAAATATTCTATGTCAGTTATACTTCCCTAGAAATGTCTCAAAATTTCTGGAACACACCACGTATAAGGGTGTGGTTGTGTGTATGTATCTACGTACATAGGAATAGAAAATGAGAAGAAAAGTCGTTAGAGCGACGAACAGACGCTTTCGAATTCCTAAGCTATGTGTTCTGATATTTCCGCGGTCAATTATGCCTTTTATCCTTCCGAATTTCATAAATATAGTTCCAGTCAATTACTGCAGTTAATTTCTTACTCCACTTTCTTTTCTCTCTCTCTCTCTCTCTCTCTCTCTCTCTCTCTCTCTCTCTCTCTCTCT
>NC_068985.1:38963802-38966302 GCF_001194135.2 Octopus bimaculoides
TAATCTCCACATGTGATCAAACTGTTTACACCTTGTAATACTTCACTGTACTCTACATAAGGAATTATTAATATAATAATGTGTGCGTGTGTGTGTGTGTGTGTGTGTGTGTGTGTGTGTGTGTGTGTGTGTATTACAGAGATGTAATTGCATAGCAAGTGACTTGATCAGGGATCGTGTGCTGAAACAAAAACAATTGCAGCGTAGAAGTTTTTATAAGCCATTTAAGAAACACACAAAAACCGTTAGATTCACTCCAACACTTAAATTTAATTTGTCAAAATATTTTCGTCGCTTTGAAACCACGACCTGTTCGCTGACAAAATTCCGTGCTGCATATATATTTATATATGTGATGCATACACACACACACACACACACACACGTACGTATGTATGTATGTATGTATGTATGTATGTATGTATGTATGTTTGTTTGTATGTATGTATGTATGCATGTATGTATGTATGAATGCATGTATATATGTATGCATGTATGTATGTATGTATGTATAGATAGATAGATAGATAGATAGATAGATAGATAGATAGATGGATACATCCTTTTCGCTAAGAAGCGGTGCACAGTACTGCAATTTTTGACTTGAATCATTTATAACAAACTACTCCAAACTCTTCTGAGATTATCTGCGTAGATGTACACTGAACCATCTAATTTGTAGTGGCAACGATTCATATAATTTTTGATAATCAAGTCAAACCAAATAGTGATGTTTCGAAATGATTAACTACGTACGTTTCAGGTTTACGTAATAAATGATAAGCAAGGCATCCATTACGTAAACCTTCCTCAATCCATTCCAGCATGATCCCCTGTTTGGTGGGAATTTGTGACGATCACTATGTCAAGACGGAATGTTGTTAGTACAGTGGTGATCTGAGAACTTTAACTCTTCCACGAGATTCAGTATCAGCTTCCTGTCTGTGGCTGTGGAAAGTAAGAATG
Source organism: Octopus bimaculoides (assembly GCF_001194135.2). Classification (NCBI taxonomy): domain Eukaryota; kingdom Metazoa; phylum Mollusca; class Cephalopoda; order Octopoda; family Octopodidae; genus Octopus; species Octopus bimaculoides. Next base: position 38,964,769 of record NC_068985.1, read on the forward strand.
ATGGTCGTTGAAATATCAATGAATTCGACTTCTCTCTAGCTCTGAGAAATGAAATGGCCTTTTTCCTGGGGTGGTATTCACTGTACTAAATCGCGGGCGATATCACCTCTGCTACCTCCCTGAGCTCTTGGTCATATATATATAAACAGTGAAAGCCACTTGTTATGATCACTTCAAGATGAAGCAACTGCAATTTTGAAAGCAATAACCAGATCATAAATTTATCCATGATTAAATAGGGTGGCCGTAACTATGGACTGTGGTCGTGTTCTATAGCACAGCGCTTGAAATTAACTTCACAACATTGAATTTCATTTAATTTTCTTCAGCGTCTATTTGTACGAATTCGATGTCATTCAGCAGCATTTATTTGCAACCTGGCTCCTGCCATCAGTTTATAAAGAGGATATTGATATGTTGATAACTGTCACAAATGAGGTTCTTAATATCCTCTGTGCAATTAAGTGAACTTCATCATGTTAATATATTTTCCATTTGATTTGGAATTCTGAAATTACGATGGTTACAGATTTGTGAGCATTGCATTCAATGTTGTTGAAAGAAAGACGTGCAAGAAATCAAGCCTGCAATTTCTTTCATAGTTTCGAATATTATTTCGAGACACGCTAACTGTAAATGGGTTTCCACCGGTTTCGACGGTTATTATTCACTTGCAATGGATTTGCGAATGGATTAACTATTCCACAGACATTTACGTAAAATCATGTATACGTAAGGCTATACACATACATATAAAAATGTATGCATCTTTTATGAATATTATAAATGTATATTTGAATAGTAATACACGCACACACACCCCTCCATACCCACCCTCCATATGTATACATATATATATATATATATATATATATATATATATATATATATATATACATATGAAAAAGGAAAAAATAGCGATATGATACCAACAGAAATTTAAATCTGACCCCATAATGCCGGCAATAACCTGTAGAAAAGCAAATAATTTCTCATGAATATAGTGTAAATTTCTCCTGTGATTGTATTAAATATGTACACACGTACACATGCATCCGGTAATTTTATTAGATTCCTTGAGCAGTCAGAATTTACACACACACACTTTTGACTTTTCCCTCGTATATCTCTGTTTAAATTCTGTTTAAATCTAACGGCCACAAATACCAGATTATACACATCAAGCTATCACAAAATTTCGCAAAACTCAAACACCCTTCACTTTCGAAATTATTCTTTCTCCATCACATAGAGAAAAAGAAATGCCACCTAAATTATTGACTAGCCAAACAATAGAAGGAAAAGACACATAAACAGAATAAAATCACTTTACAGCAACTACTACCATGACTCTGTTTAATATAACGGCCACATACACAAGATTATATATTTTAAATACAATATTCAAACACACTTCAGTTTCAAAATTATTTTTTCTCCATCACATAGTCGGTATTTTCTCCATTACATAGACGGTATTTTCTAACAAACAAGACCCAGCATGTTGTGTGGTTGATGGCATCTACTCAAGACC
>NC_068985.1:38972881-38978083 GCF_001194135.2 Octopus bimaculoides
TATATATATATATATATATATATGCATGTATGTATGTATGTACGTACGTAAGTTGATTGTTAGTTAGATAATTCAAACTGCATAATCAAGACTGAACGTCAAATCATCAGAGATGATTATACGTAACATTATTGGATTGAAAAAATAACAGTATTCATGATCCGGAGAATGGTTAGTGGCTATGCCAGAATTACTGCAGAAAGAGCGTCGTATTGGCGTGAGAGAGTAGGGATAATTAGCATGGAACAGAAAAAGAGGGAGGATGAAAGGAGGAAGAACCTTATCAGAACATCTATAATGTAGATGTTTGCTCATTTTCTAACAAATAATCTTATTGCATTTTCTTATCCATTGTAACGAAGTATGTATGCGTATGTATGTATGTATGTATGTATGTATGTATGTATGTATGCATGCATGTATGCATGTATGCATGTATATATGTATGTTACTAAGTATATGTGTGTATACAATTACGTACGAATGTCTATTAAAGGTTGTACGTGTATATGTATGTTTATTTTTAGGTGTTGATACGAATTGGTATTTTATTTGGGGTAATTCATTTAATTATTAACTACCAGCAATATGTGTGTGTGTGTACGAATATATTCAGTATACGTGCGTATATATATGTATGTCTATACGTCTGTGTGTGTAACTAACTATTTATATCTATATCTATATCGATCTATACACACACACGCATACACTCACGCACACAGATATGTGCATATCTAAAGTCAGCCATTTATTGTATATACACATAAGAGTTCTAATGGATCTCATGAAATGATGAAATATTGATGGGTAACAAATGGATAAAAGGCAGCAAAATGGAAATGGACAAAGTGGACAAAAAAAATATAACACTTGGTAAATCCAGAAAAAAATATGACAAGATGGACAATGGTGGGAAATAATTCTTTAAAATTATACAAAATACAAATTGGTTATGATGTAAGAAATCCTGGTATGAATCGACTAGTCTCGACATATACAGTGTTGGTCACTGGTAACATATTAACAGTTCACATTTAATTATGTCATGATTATAACGGCCATTCGTAGTATCACAACTTTTAAATTAAAGAAAATCATACATCAAAGTAGTATGGGCGCATACACAAACACTATTTGGCTATCTCGGATGTTGAGGTAAAAGACCACGATACCTTTCAACGCCTAAAATTTGTAAGCGTTTATGACTTATTTCCTGACTGGAGTGTGACGTGCGCATACACAAGAATGTATGGCGTACTATTTTGATTTTAAAGTCCACAGGAATATCGCAAGTAAGAAGTCTTCAAGCAAATCCATTTGACCTAGCTCTTATTTTATGATATTCTGGCAATATACACAGAAACAATTCGGTTTTTCTAATGTGGCTGTGGTAAGAGGCGGCGAGCTGGCAGAAACGTTAGCACGCAGGGCAAAATGCTTACCGGTATTTCGTCTGCCGTTACATTCTGAGTTCAAATTCCACCGAGGTCGACTTTGCCTTTCATCCTTTCGGGGTCGATAAATTAAGCACCAGTTACGCACTGGGGTCGATGGAATCGACTTAATCCCTTTGTCTGTCCTTGTTTGTCCCCTCTATGTTTAGCCCCTTGTGGGCAATAAATAAGAACTGTTAGCACGCCGGGCGAAATACCTAGTGGTATGTTGTCTGCCGTTACGTTGTGAGTTCAAATTCCGTCGAGGTCAACTTTGCCGCTCATTCTTTCGGGATCGATAAATTAAGTACCAGTTGCGTACTGGGATCGATGTAATCGACTGGCCCCCTTCCCAAAAATTTCGGGCTTTGTGCCTAGAGTAGGAAAGAATGTGGCTGTGGTAAGGATGGCTCGCTTTCGTTCACTGCGAGAAAATTATTAATGTATTTCTCTGTGATGTTTATGGCAATAATTGAAAGAATGCCGCTTAAATTTCATAACAACTTGAGGGAGAATACAGATTGGTGATAGTAGCCTGTACAGGTGCCTCACAGCCATATAATGCAGTAGGTATTATCTGACGTCAACGGTACATATAGGGCCTGGGAAAGGTAAAAATTTGGGTCTTATGTAGTGTATATTAGATGGAGTGGATAAAGAGGAGAACGAAGGGGGAGTAATACTGTGATATAATATTTTGTCGACGTCAGTTACCAATGGCTTTAATGTATCAACAAAACATACGGATCCTTCCTTGACTCAAGCTGCTCTAGCAGTAACAATTTAAGTTTACTTTATGTGCTTTTAATTGAAAAAGAATTATGCAGAAATTAAATGTTTATATTCATGTTCTCCTGGCATCATTCGAAACCGCAATGCCAAGGAACGTGTGTTTGTTTTCAGCCACTTTACAACACTTAACACAAACGCAACAGACTATATTTAGAAGAGAGTAAATATTATTCATATACATCATATGAAAACCTCATAGGTATAAACATATCAGCATACATTCCAATATCTATACTTACATATGTATTCATCTATATTTATATATTCAGGCTGTTAGACGTAAGCACAGATGCACACAGACACACAGACAAGCATATACAAATATTTACAAAATCAAACATACATATACACACACATTATGCACATTTACACTTCAGTGCCTGCATGTATATATGTAATATAGTGTTTAGATTTATAAACTGCATCAAATAAATGATAGATTAATAAATGATCTAATATAGTTACAGTTAATTTATCTCAATACCTTGTATCAGTATTCGTAGTTCTATTCACTTGTTATATACTTCATTTCGAATGAAGCCAAACAAAAACAACGGAAAATTGCCCTCTCCACCATCCCTTCCACCACCCTCTGTACCTCTTTAAGACATTGAATCTGATAAATGTGACCCGTGTGAGTTTGAGTTATAAATTCAATATTTTTGACAATATATTTCAAGAGACAAATATTAGAACGTTTTGAGTGACATACAGACAGACAGTTAGGTAGATAGATAGATAGAAAGAAAGAAAGAAAGAAAGATAGATATATAGATAGATGGATGGATAGATAGATAGATAGATGGCTAGATAGATGTATTTCTTTTCTGGATAAATGCCACATTAAAGTATCAACTACGAAAGACGTAGGGGAAATTGAATTATTTCAGTATAGTCTCTTGGGACATATGTAAGTGTTATTTGGGAGATCAGCCAGGCCTAGAAATAGAAAGTCCATTTCGCTTGGTGAAGATTTGCAATTTCCTTGATTTTTGTTTCAACTTTAAATTTATTTCGTTCTTCAGCGTTAAAACCTCCTCGAAAGGAAAGTGATTGTTTCTATGATGGCTTTCACGTAAGATATTTTGTATACGCTTTTAATATTTTTACACTGTAAGTAAACTTCAATATTTCAGCCTAACGATCGAGCCTATACGTGCTGCCATCTCGACCTGTTTGAAGTAATAGCCAAATCTCTTTCGATCCATACTTTACAACCTTAAAATTGTTTAGAACACGTTAGAGATGGTAGTCCGTTGCATACTTAAACGGAACGGACAGAAGTTGGTTTCAAATTTTGGCACAAGCCCAGCAGGTTCCAGAGAGGCTGTAAATTGATTTCATTGACCCAATGCTCAACAGGTACTTATTTTTACGAACCCGAAAGGATGAAAGGAAACGTTGACCTCGGTGGAATTTGAACTCTGAACGTAAAGACCGACAAAATGCCGCTAAGCATTTTGCCCTGCGTGCTAAAGATACTGCCAGCTCACCATTCATGGATGAAAGGTATTAATCAGTGTTAACCAAAAGTTATATATGCAACAAAAGAGATATTTGCAGCAGAATAATAGTTTGAAATATTGAGGCACCAGACTTAGAGCTATTTTCCTTACCGGTTTCGATTCAGGGTTGCCCTCGTCACAGCACTCTAATGTTTTTTTTTTAAATATAATTATTTCGTTGGAGGTGGTGAGCTGACAGAATCATTAAAATGCTTGGCATAATGCTTAGCAATATTTCGCCCGTATTTTCCTTGTGAGTTCAAATTCCTCCAAGATCGACTGTGCCTTTTATCCTTCGTGGTCGATGAAATAAGTTCCAGTCAAATACTGGGGTCGAGATAATTCACTCACCCTTCTCCGAAAGTTGCTGGCCTTCCGCCAGAAATGTGAAACCAATATAATAATTTCGAAGGTCCCTCAATATGTTCTTGATTTAAATCTCATTTTGTTGGAATTTGGATTTTGATTCACGCAACCATGTTAAATAAATAGCATTTAACGATTCAATAAGCATTATACATCTTCATTAATATTAACAGTGTGGTTGGAAGTGAAACAAATAGCCTTAAAAAACAGAACGTTCCAATCATTGGTTTTCTTCCCAGATCGAGCGAAGTCAGTCAGAACTAGGATCAAATAGATTCCAATCATAACCATCCTGTCTGTTTAAAAGTATGTAGGACAATATTATCTAATGTCGTCTTTGTTAGATGACACAGTGTGGTAAGGAGGGAGTTTGATTGTTTTTTCTTGTGAATCGGGCGAACATGTAGAAACCCTTTTTTAGCCAGATCTCCAACCGTGGCTCACGCAATTCATCGTTATTAATATACGAGTATTTCCTATATTATATTTCTTAATGTCCTTATTCATTCTTACTGTCTTTTCCACCTTTATGGTTGGTATAATTTTCTTTTCGAATTATTAATTACAATCTGAAATGTTAAATTAAACAAGCAAAGAAATAATTAGGTAGTAAAATCTAAAACTTGTGATGTATTCGCATCTTATTAATTCGCAATCATTGTGAATGTTATACTGTCCAGTTTCCATATCATCTTAACTTATTACGCAAATCTATATTGATAAAGTTATTGCCTAAAGAAAACAGATTCACATGAAATGGTTTACCTAATTTAGTTGTATTCTACATTGCTTTTTACAATTTTCGCTGTGAAAGATAGATAGATAGATAGATAGATAGATAGATAGATAGATAGATAGATAGATAGATAGAAAGATAGATAGATAGATAGATAGATAGATAGATAGATAGATAGATAGATAGATAGATGGATGGATGGATGGATGGATGGATGGATATTAAGCTTGCTAAAGGCAGCGAGCTGGCAGACTCATTAGCACGCCGAGAAAATTGCTTGGCGGCATTTCGTCTGTTTTTACGTTCTGATTTCAAATTCCGCTGATGCGACTTTACTTTTCATCCTTTCGTGATCGATAAAATGAGT
>NC_068985.1:38978514-38979244 GCF_001194135.2 Octopus bimaculoides
CGTTTAAATTACGCAAAAATAAAAATAGCACTGATATCTCATTTTAACATATATTTACCAAAATTACATAAAAATATCTTGAAATACTAAAGAGTACATTTATTTAATAAAATTGCCATTCGATTCAACCACGGCCTCCAGACGATTTCGAAGTCTCCTGAAAATCCTTTGGATGGTCTCCTGGCTTAAGTTGGTGAATGCAGCCATAATCTTTGCCTTTAGTTCATTTTTGTTGTTACCAGGAATTTCGTTGGTCCCACCTGCGTGTGTGGCATGCTGCAGAGTCCTGTTGCCAGTTATAGGGCCTTCCAGCAGTTACCCATTTGACCCACGGTAGCGCTACCTCCTCTAGTCACTTGATATAAGCATCCATACTTAGCCTGGGGCCGCGTGGGAAGATGAATAGTGGCATAACGTCGTCATCACTTGTGATCATCCCAAGCACTGGGTGATGTTGACTGGGTGTTTGATTTTTATCACTCTCGGTACATGTTTTGGGGACACGGCAAGCCAACGGTTGTTCTATGTGTTCCCTATCTGCTCGATTTGGAGCTTTCAGCCCAAATGCAAAGCAGTACAGCATGTCGTTTCCAAATGGCGCTGTTTTTCTCACAAATGGTGCCCAACTGACCCTATTACACTGTATAGTCGACAAAATTAAAAACAAAAATGCGCATGCGCGAAATTAAGAATATCAAACGGCAACAGTTTACTCATCACTCCTTCTGTT
>NC_068985.1:38979319-38980099 GCF_001194135.2 Octopus bimaculoides
TATATATATATATATATATATATATCAAAATAAGAATGCAAACACCATTGCAATGCGGTAGTGCTACAGAGATAATCTAAAATGCGCAATTGTTAGCTCTTCGGTAATTTTATAATTAGCAATGCCGATTTAGTGACCCACGATTTCATTTTCATACTTATTCGTAGCCTAAAACATAATAACCAGGTGCTACAATCATAATTTCATTCAGATGAGATATTGATGTACTTATTAATTTACGAAAGATATTTATTTCATATGAAATAAGTTAAAAGATGAAATATAAGAAGACTGATTAAGAAATATGGAAATTATTTAATATGAAGTTTTAGCTCGAATACGGATATACTTTCTTTATAACATGTTCGAAAGAAAAGATTTGTCCCTATATATATGTACATGTACACGCATACGTACAGAGATAAATTAGGGGCAGGGTGATATTTATATATATATATATATGTTTGCGTATGCGTGTGCATGCATGTGAGCGTTTAGGCGCTGTGACGCTGAAGAAAGAGGGGAAAATTTCGTTATTGTCGTGTTGTGTGTACTTTAGCATGTAAGCTTACACACGGAGTATTGTTCTACACACAGGTGAAAGCTATATAATGTAAACATTTTATTTTTAAATTTGCTCATATAGAATATCATTCTCTCCTTCTCTGCTCTCTTTCTCTCTCCCTCTCTCTCTCTCTCCCTAATATATATATGCACACAGACACACACATACACACACACACACACACACACACACACACACACACACACACATATATA
>NC_068985.1:38980256-38982756 GCF_001194135.2 Octopus bimaculoides
ATATATATATATATATATATATATATAAATATATATACTCATGCATATGTATATATACATATATGTGCGTGTGTGTGTGTGTGTTTATGTTTGTATATATTGACGATAAACATATGTATTACAGAGTTTATGAAGATGTCTCACAAACATGTGGACAAATCATAATCTACGTATACAAAGAACATAGAGATTACTATCAGGTGTCCTGACTTTCTGAGCATATGTAGTTGGAGAAAGATTGCCAACAGATGCAAGGGAGATCTTATGAGATTTTGTTTTGGTTTGTTTTGTCATATATTTTATAAAAACCTTTCAGATATCTGCTGTAAACTCATCATCCGTGCTTCGTTACAATGTTTGCATGGCTGCCAATATGTTAAGCCGTTATAAACAAAACAAGCATAAGCTCTGATTAGGTTCACATGTCTACTAGTTATTATTCTTATTTGTCTGATATGTGCGTGTATGTGTGAGTTCGCTTTGTTGTGTACTTTATTTTAAGTGGAATATATATGTTAATTATAGTGAATATACACAATTATTTTCGATATGTTTAATTGTGATCCGGACGTGTGGCAAGAAACCTTAGATTGTCTTAATGTTTCGCTATGTTTACTTATTTCAACTTTTGCGCTCTGGATTTTAATATTTTGGGTTGAGTGCAGTAAATATCACTGGTATACAAATGTAGATTCTTTTGAATTTACTAGTCATATATTAGAGTGTAGTACGTAAAAAATAAGGTTGCATGTACGCAGTCACTCGGTTTGTTGAAAACGAAAGTTAGAACGCCTTCAAAATATATCATATGTCTTAAAAATATACAGACGATACAAAAAATATAAACAAGAGTACATTCCGCTCGAAAACGCGCCTCAGATGGAATGCCTTTGGTAATAGGTCTGCTCAAGTAAAGCTGACCTGGGGTTAAAAGTCATCAATATATATTATGTAGCCTTGTGTCGTCGTAATCTTTCGGAGTTAATAGAGACTTCTCGATATCTGCACAAATTAAATATTTTGTGATATTAGATAGAATAGATTGTGTGTGCACTCTTCTCCTTAGCAGTAAGGGAACTATTCTTTCCTGTTTATATATTTGAAACGGTAGTGTTGTGTCGGAGATGATTGTTTGTCGTTCTGTTGAGTACAAATTCTGTCATATTCAAGTTCATTTATTCAGACTTCCCGGTTCGACAGCATAATAGATGATTGATTCAATAGACTGTACATTACTTCAAGGGATATGTGGTCAAATTGCTTAAAACATAAGGAATCTTCATTACAGCTCTTTGTATTGAAATCCTGTTTAGCAAGAGATAAATACATGCTAATTAGAAACAGTAACTTTAATTGCAGTCTTACTTGAAGCCATCTTAATTTCCTTTTCGTCTCAATTGTTCTTGAGACACAGACGTGCGCGCGCACGCACGCGCACGCATACATAACAGTCTATTCATGAGCCTAACACAGCATCTAAAAAACAATCAATGTTTTATTTACAACATATATAAAAATAGAAACATCTACACAGTCACTGGATCGGCTGAAAATAGTAGCTGAATACTCTTCAAATCACACCATACACCTGAAAAATATTATGCGGAAAACATCGTTATGGATACTCAAAAGTACTGAATGATCCCGAGTGGAAGATTGTTCACCTTAGTTCTATTTTTTGAGAACCTGGAGTTAAATAATATAGGTGTAGCCTAGATGGTAAAAGTCCTAGCAATTTGAGTTAGCGGTACAGATTCTGTTTTTAGTGGGCCATAGAAATCATATGTGTGTCACAAATCCTGTTCCTAGCTTTTTTTGGTTTCACTGAGGTTCAGCGCCGGTTGAACAACTTAGATCACAAATAGGTTGTACTCAAAGAATTATAATAATCTTCAGTGAAATAACATTCGCAATATATTTTTTATTTGGTTATGAGAAATATGTTTTTCTCGATCAGGTGTCAGCAATTAATGAGCCAAAAGATGTACTGAAAGTACCACATTCATTGATTTATATCAGAGGTGGCTTTTTCGTTATTGCTTGGCTCACAAGAAATAGTTGTAATATCTTCCTCAATTCAAATTTTGATCGCCTGATTTTACCACAGGAAGAAATTTTTGAAAAACTGTAGTCATATACACACTGCGTGCAAGGAAAAGACGGATGTGGACTTTTAGATTTTAAAAGGTTTAATAAATAAACATCTTCAATCAGAGATGATTTGGGACTCAATTACAAAAATAGCAGCAATAGCAGAAACTACTACGACAAAAGCAACAACCATCGTATCAACACAGCTTCCGTTTGGGGTTTCCCTGGATTTCTCTTTGATCTTCCCTATAGAGATCGACTAACGAATTAATTTTTATAAGAATTCGACAATTCAATCTAATCTAATGTGATAAGGTTTAAAATTGAAATTCTTTGAGTAAAAATATTATTTCAAATAAGTAAAATGAGTAAAAATATTATTTTGTGCCTCGTAGCACAAAAGCATATT
>NC_068985.1:38984454-38985252 GCF_001194135.2 Octopus bimaculoides
TATATATATATATGTATATATATATATAAATATATATATATATATATATATATACATACATACATACAAACATACATACATAAATACATTAATACACACACACACACACACACACACACACATACACACACACATACACACACACATATATATATATATATATAGCAGAAACAGCAGAGTGACACGAGGGCCTAAAGTTTCGTGCGTTGGCACTGTGCCAGCGAAACTATCATCCTTGTGACACACTGTTGCTTCAGTTAAATATTGCTAACAAATATATATATACTCATATTTTGAGTTCTATTGTTTCTGTTTGCATCATCATACATACATACAGATAGACAGACAGATAGTGAGAAGAAGAGAAAGATGCGAGCATATGCGAGGGTTTGCTTATGTCCCCGTAACTTAGCAAGACACCCACCTATTCGATGAATACCGAACTTCAAATGAAGTTCTGACGTCGATTCCCTTGATTAAATCCTTCAAGGCGAAACTGCAACATGACTGAAATAAGTAAAAATGAGATGAAAGACATACATTATTATATATTCAGTAATTCCACGCATTATATCGCGGTTCACCTATCGCGGTTTATTATTTAAGCTTAGGTCGATTCCCCCGTGGTTTTGTTTTGCATTTATAATAAAAAGGATATATCCAACTTATAAATATAATTTTAAAAAAATATACAGTACAGTACTGTTCCTACTTCGCGGATTGTTTTGGAACGTAACACCCGGGATAGTCGAGAGCTTGCTGTACATACATATACATATATATATATATATATATATA
>NC_068985.1:38986273-38987648 GCF_001194135.2 Octopus bimaculoides
CAGCAACAGCTGCTTCACCTCATACCGAAGTTCAGAAATAGCAGCTAAAGTGCTAAAACTCCAACAGATAATGGTGTTTACATACCGAAGGGCTTAGTAAAAATTATTAATTATTAATTTATTAATAAATTAATAATCCTTTACCCTTTTATTTGTAATATATATATATATATATATATATATGTGTGTGTGTGTGTGTGTGTGTGCGTGTTTGTGTGTGTGTGTGTGACATGGACAGAGAAAGTATGAGACAGAGGTAAATGCAGTCGATAGATAAAGCGTGAAGTAAAAGAAGACTTAGAGTAGGAGAGGGAGTGAAGAGAAAAGAGTGAGAAATGCGAAAGGAACAAATGTACGAGTCTCGAATGTCAATGAGTGAAGTGGAATATAAATGACGATAGTAATTTTGACCATACCTAATATTGTAATGCCTTTATGGTACACAAACTCATTCAGAAAATATGTGTGTGTATATATGCACATGTCCCTGTTTCTCCATCCGTGTGTATGCATGTGATCATGTGCATGTGTCTTAGGCTTTAGGCTTGTTATTTTAAGAGTTCTATGTATGAATGTGTGTTCCTGTGTGTTGCCGTGTGTGTGTGTGTGTGTGTGTGTCTGTGTGTACTTCCGTTTTTGGGTTTTGGTTTTTCATTCTTAGTTTTTGTTCTTCGAACTTCTTACCAGTGGAAAAAAATTGCTATTTGGACGGCATCAAGCATCAAGAAAATTCCGATGTTTTGAGGCATGTAGACTCCTTTGAAGTAACTTCAGGCGTAAGAGTTATATCCAAGCATATCCATGTAGATCAAAATACTTTATACTCGCAATAATTTGCTTCGAATAAAATATTTGAAGCCTTTTATAGACAAAGAGAATTTCAATTTTAGCTGTCTATGGACTGGTTTTAGTATTGCTGGACTGATGTTTTCCTTTTTATATTCATTCTTTAATTGACCATCTAACGTTTAAATCGACAGAAATGTGTTATTTTAGTTACAATATATGCATGATATAAGGCGGCGAGCAGGCATAATCGTTAGCACGCCGGGCGAAATGCTTACCGGTATTTCGTCTGCCGGTACGTTCTGAGTTCAAATTCCGCCGAGGTCAACTTTGCCTTTCATTCTTTCAGGATCGATAAATTGAGTACCAGTTGCGTACAGGGATCGATCTAATCAAGTGACCCCTCCCCAAAAATGTCGGGCCTTGTGCCTAGAGTAGAAAAGAATATATGCATGATATATGCGAGCTTTAATTGTCGAGCGCCCAAGGGAAACAGTATATGCATTTTGTCGTACTTGTAGTGATGCTCATGACGAATTTCGAACCACCACGCACAGTTTCCCTACTTCAGAGCCACGATGTACCATAC
>NC_068985.1:38989188-38989802 GCF_001194135.2 Octopus bimaculoides
TATATATATATATATATATATATATTTTTATATATATATATATATATACGTTGATTGATGTAATTATTGCGGGACGCTGATGAGGTTAGGTGCCTGTTTGCATTACATTTCCACCACTGTTATATAATTCAGCATTTTACTGTCCCACAAACCAGTGAATATCACGCCTATTTTGGCTTTATTATTTTTATGTCTACTACGTAGGACGTATTCCGCACATTAGTCTATTCAGATGTTGATGCCCCGTGCCGCATTTCACTTGATACTGGAGTAGAGCGTGAAACCCGCTACTCAAGCCTATTTTTGTTTGCGCGACGCAATTTACTTTGCGTCTCTTCCGAGATGTGTGTGTGTGTGCTGTGTGAAGGGCGTGTGTGCTGTGTGTCTATGTGTGTGTGTGTGTTATATTATATATGGATATATGAAGAGAGAAAGAGGGGTAGAGAGACTGAGAAAATGTGATAGTGTGAGAAATACAGAGAGAGAAGAAAGTTTCCTACTGTTCTGTTTTGTCGTACATGTTAGTGGTGGTGGAGGTGGATGAGGAGGAGGAGAAGGAGTGCAGGTGGAGGTGGAGGAGGAAGGTGAGGAGGAGGGGGAGGAGGGGTGGTGGT
>NC_068985.1:38989927-38994475 GCF_001194135.2 Octopus bimaculoides
AGGAGGAGGAGGAGGAGGAGATCAAATGCCTTAAACATTTTCTGAAAAATATTTGCCTTCTGTGACTTGTTTTTGTCATGAGATTACGGCCATCCTGGGGCACCTACTTGAAGAATCTTTAGTCGAACAGATCAACCACAGTATTTCTCTTTTTCAAAGCCTGTTCTTTATTCTATCAGTCTCTTTTGAAGTACCGCAAAGTTACGGGGACATAAACACATCAACACCAGTTGACAAGTGGTGGTAGAGGACACAGAAAGATACGTACATATTATACATATACAACGGGCTTATTTCACTTTACGTCTACCAAATACACTCACAAGGCTCTGGTGGGCCCGAGGCTGTATTAGAAGACACTTGCCCAATGGGGGCCACGTAATAATATTTAAACCAGACACAAACTTCTTATCACACAGTCACGCATGCGCCTATGCTAAATTTGGAAACTATAACTGACTCTGGACTTTTGTGTGGTTGGATACCATCAAGAAGCAACACTTTGTTTAAACAAACTGTAAGCCAAAATCTTTTCTACTCGAGACAAACGGTCCGAAATTTTGGGGAAGAGTGGCAATCGATTACATCGATCCCAGTACCGTACCGGTACTTAATTTATCGACCCCGAAAGGAAGAAAGGCAAAGTCGACCCCGAAAGGAATTTGAACTCAGAACATAAAGACAGACGAAATACTGCTAAGCATTTCTCACGGCATGCTAACGTTTCCGCCAGCTGACCACCTTCCACGTATTGGTATTGAAGCCAGACGCAAAGATACGCATGCGCGTATGTTAAATTTGGAAACTATAACTAACTCCGTACTTTTGTGCGGTCCGTTAACCTCAAGAAGCAGCACTAGGTTTAAACAAATTGTAAGTCAGAATAAAGCCATAAGAACATAAAATTATACATCCATACATGCATAAATTCACACATGCGCACGCTCACAAATGGATATACTAATATATGTATATAAATAAATAAATATATATATAGACATACATAGACATACATACACATATATATACATATATATAGACATTATATATATATATATATATATATATATATATATATATATATATATATATATACATACATACACACATACCGACATACATTCATACATACATACATACATACATTCTTACGTACGTATGTATGTACGTAGGTATATACGAACATGCGTATGTACAAATGTATGTATGGCTATATATGAACATTAAGATATACAGTGTATCAAAGTCGTAAAGACAATAATTTAAGAGAACAGTATTTCTATCATGCGATATTAACGTCAGTTATAAAGGGAAATAACCACCTTTAGTGAATTTAATTTCCGGCCGTCTACTCGTGTCGCCAGGGAAACATTTGATTAAATGGTTTAGCAATGAGCAATAAGTAAAATTACGATGTCAAAATAAGTGTCGAAAGTGATAACATATTAAAGTAGTTTAACTGAGTATTAAACATTATGAAATATTCTGGAACATGGAATGACTAAACATAGCAAACATAATGTATGTCCGTATATATTCATTTATTATTTTATTTGTGTTAGTCATTGGATGCGGGCATACTGAGCGATCCGTCTTCAAAAGTCTTAACCGATTAAATGACCTACTGGTCTGGTATCAATTCTATAGCTTTCACGTTTTACGAACCGTTAAGATACGAGAACATAAACAAACATACACCGGTGGCCAAATGATGACACATGAACACAAACATACACACACACACGCCCATGAGTACACTCACCCCATTACTGTTTCTTCTTAGTGGCCTGACTTGGTACCGGTCATTTAACTTCTTTGTCAGCGTCTATTATAAAAAAATCCATTGCCATGATGAATAGATTGGAAGAAACTGTGTAACCAGTTACGATTCCCTCCTCGCAGCTTTTGCTATTGAATTGTAATGTGGATTTGTTTTCAAGCGTAGCGAATGCCTCTGAAGTAATCGGTGATCACTCCATTGGTGTGCGGAGTGATGTGATATTAATCTAGAGGTACATGCATAAAGCCATAACAAATTGACCAAATGTAATCAGACCGCTATTCTTGTTTCTCTTTTTACTTTTTGTTTTTATCTCTTGGATCATGTGGCTGAGACCTCGTTGCATTCCAGATATCTAGAGAAGCGTTTGACTCGATCTTTCAAAACAGATGTGTTTATGTATCCGTTCTCGGTCTGTCCGAGTTATTTTACCTTCACCGATCAGATGTAAGTTGTTTCTCAATTGGTTACCCGTCGAGTTACTTGTCGAGGGAATCGTACTCCATAGACATACGTACCCTTAACGTAGGGATTCAGCGTGACGCAGAATGTGAGAAGCCTAGCCTTTTGAATTGCACGTACAACTCATTTTTACTAACTGAATGGACTTGAACAAGCTAAAACACTACCCATTTGGGAGTGATGGACATCGATGCTTCCCAAATGGGATTGATGGTGAATTGTCTCGCCTGTCTATGACTAAAGTGTTTTAACACCAGCAACAATGAAGAGTTTATATACTCCGCTACGCCATTGCAGTCACCAGTAAATACAGAAAGCATATACGTATAAGTATTTAATACTTATTACACTAGAGCTGCATTTACTTCACATGTAAAATCTCTCTTAGGTGTGCAATTTCCCGGTATAAAAGCTCATCATTTTATAAGCCATGAGTATATGACTCGTGTACTGGGTAGGTAATTCGCCTTCAACCCAAGAGGGTGCGTGAGGTTGATAAGTCAGAAAAATGGAGAAACATCGATGTCCATCACTCCCAAATGGGATTGAGGGCGTTTTACCTCTCCTGTACAATACTAATGTCTTTTGACACCGACAACAATGAGAGTTTCTATAATCCGCTAGCCATTGCAGCCACTGGAAAATACACAAAATATAAACATTTTGGATAATCATTTATCAACGCTTTCATTCGTGTAATCGAACTTTTCAAGAAATGTTAAAACCATCTGGGTATTAATTATTCTTGAAGAGTTCCGTTAAACGAAAAAAGCGATAATAAGGAATTACTTATAACTCTGACTCCCTCCTTTATCTAAACATGCAATATCTGTACACTCTATACATACGTACATGCATACATACATACATACATACATACATACATACATACATACATACATACATATACATGTGTGTGTGTGTGTGTGTGCGTATATGTCTGTGTGTGTATGTATATATATACATATATTCATATATACGTACATACATTGGAATTTTTCACAAAAATTTCCGCTGCCTTTCATGAAACGGATCTTCAGACTGAAGTTTGAATGTCGGTTGCGTGAAACCCACGCTAAAAGTCTGGGAAGTTTCTCAGCTTCAATAAGACTCTCAACGCTTTACTATTCCAGTCTTATTTTCTCCATCATGTTCTGTACTTATGTGCTCTCAAGAATGTATACTTGTGTATGTTTGCATATGCGTAAGTGTATACATTATCTATGTGAATGCACACATCATAAGCAATATTAAATATATTTGCATATATTCAATCTACTTTTTATGTAAAATGAAAGGACATAAATTGTAACAATATAAGTAATGTAATATTATTGAACGCACAAAAACTTGGGACACCGAAACAATCCTTTGATGTTTTCCTATAACAAAAGGAAACATGATTAAAGAAAATTACAATGGAGTATATACTGTGCATGTGTGTGTATACATACACACTTCAAAATAGTCATCCATCTACAGATGCGGACGGATACACACACAAACACGCATGTATGTATGTATGTATGTATGTATGTATGTATGTATGTACGTATTTATGCATACATGTAGGTATGTCTATGTGTGTATGCATATATGCGTGCGTGCGTGCATACATGCATGTATGTATTTATGTATGTATTTATGTATGTATGTATGCATGCATGTATGTATGTGTGTATGTGTGTAAGTATGTATGCATTTATGTATGTATGTGTGTATGTATGTGTGTATTTGTGTATGTATGTATGTATGTATGAAGATGCGTATGTATTCTTAAATATTTGCTGTATGAAATCATCTATATGTATGAATATGTACACATATGAATACGAACGTTGTTATGAATGTGTATATGTGTGTGTATGCGTGTATCTGAATATATACGTTTATGTCTAATTATACATATGAATATATGCTTATATATATATATTCATATATATTCTCTTTGTATTGTTAAATACGTTTATGTATGCACAGGCTTACATTTATATAAATGTTTTGAGTTATACTATTACAAACCTACCTCAGGAACTATTTCCATTAACCTTACTTTTTGAAAAAATATTTTTGTCGGTTTTACATTACAGATTCCTTCGTTCACATTTTAATGTACCATTATAATAGTTTTTTAATAATTCTAATACGCCAGAACACATAAATACATAAATACACACATATGAGTGGCACGTTTGTATCTATCTATCTATCTATCTATCTATCTATCTATCTATCTATCTATCTATCTATCTATCTATCTATCTATTTATCTATCTATCTATCTATCTATCTATATATATATATAT
>NC_068985.1:38994701-38998582 GCF_001194135.2 Octopus bimaculoides
ATATATTCGTGTGTATGTATGTGTGTGTATATGTATATGTGTATATATTTATGTATGTATATATTTGTATCTATATCTATATTTGTATAAATATGAGTTTGCGTGTGTGTACGTGAGCTTTTTGCATGTGTATGCATGCGTGTGCATGTGTTTGTGTATACATATATATATTCATATTCACATACATGCATATTTCGACGATAAAGAAAGTAAAGGAAATCTTTGGTAATAGTATTAATAGTATTGTATGTACGTTGTATTTGCGTCTACTTTTATATATCGATTGTGAGAACGTGAACATCTGCCAGTAAGTATATGTATGTAATAACTATATTCAACTGAAAACTATATACGAAATTGTGGCTATTTATAAGCGGTGTAGTAAGCGTGGTTCTGGGGTCGATGGCTACCAAAATGTGTTGCTGTATCCAATTGTCAATTCTGGTGTGAGCAGTTCGAGTTTTGTTATGGACTTTGCTATTTTCTACATAATATCATTATTCTGCAGGGTTTTTTTTTTTGGTTTTGTTTCTCTCTTAAAATGTGAGTGTACTTACACTTTATTTCCTTGGCCAATACATTTTAACTAAAGTCACATGATACGATGGTGGTTTCAGCAGTGGATGAAAATATTTTGCGCCAACTCCAATTTTTTGTCTCCGAAGTTCAGATCCGGTAGTGGCTCTCTGTTGGTAGATCTCATTCGTCGCTTGGTTTAATACTACTACGTAACTCTCGGATACATTTATCATATTCTACTCTGTCATAAGGATTTAAGTTAGACATTTTCTTCCACTAGGCTTGGATGCTCAGATAACAAGTTCATTATCACGGCCTTACCTCCGAATGAAGCGATAAAAACCACTCATTGTGACGACAAAAATCATTTGCTTATGGATTAATTCAGGTGATGAACTTCAAAGGAAACATTATTTGAAATAAAATAAAATGTAATTAAAAATAAAATACTGCAGGGAGTAAGTTTGACTTTCGGTACTATTGTTGATAACTATGCGTATGTGGACATGTTCTGGTCTTATGTTTCCTCTTTATGGATGTGTGGTCTTATTTGTAATCTACATAACTGTAGCTTGTTTAACTGTCCAGAATTAGTGAATAGATCTAGACAGCTGAATCACCCCAGTCTACTTAGATATTTAACTCTGAATAAAAAGAAAACGTTAATGAAACTGACACGATGCGTGGTGTAATTCAATGATGAAAGACATATTCCTTGTTCCGGAAAAGTTTAAAGTTTGTTTCAACAGTTCTTTATTATGAGAGACACGTGTCTTGTGTACGATTTAATTGGTTTGAATCAAGACAGAGATTCACAGATAATGTCCAATAAGCTGTGACATATAAGTTTTGTAGACATCAAATCGAATTACTATTCGGGATTAAAGAAACGGTTTCAAATCCCAATGAATATATCAGTTGATAGCTTCCCTTCGGACTTGTTGTTTCAAGATCTGTTAAAATGCTCTGAATAGTAATCTAAATGTTATTTATGATTAGGTTTACTTTGAAAGAGTTAACTTATGTTCGAAGGTAGTTTAACCCTGACACAACAGATTTATTTGGGGGGTTTTGGGGATATTTTTTTTGGTGCGTTCTAGAAGTTTTCAGATATTTTCAGGTGAGACGTTTATATCAAAGAAATACAAAACTCTAATTTCCTTCCAAGTAATATCTGACTTCAATGCACTTGTTGCGCTCCAGCCAATTCGTGAAGAAGCACCCAAGCACTGAGGGTCCTGGGAACAAACTTTTCACAAATTATGCGCATATTCAGATCTATACGAATAATTCTGCGTACAAACGCTACACTAATTCAAAACCTCATTCTTAATTTGAATATAAACACACGTCGGTCTTAATCTTGAAAATTGGAAATCTTCTCATCCAGGTCTGATTTTCTGATGTTCCTATCTCCTCTACACACCTCGTCGTCTATCGCCTTCGCTCTGCTCTACTTTTGTGATAAGTTTCGTAGTGTTTTTGCCCTGTTTAACATAAAACGTTATTGCAAGTTGAGCTGCCAAACGTTCTCACTGCATTCAGCAAACTAGTGAGATGTGATTGGCAGGATTTTTAGTAAGGTGTATTCGAAATGCTGTTACAGCCGTCTCCTTCAATCTAGAATAACAAATGTTAGCAGATTAGCTTATTAGACGTATTGTTGTGTTACGTTAAACTTACTATAATCTACGACAGTTATAGCTATCTCTCTTGAAAACAAGTTGTGAAACTTCTAGACTGCACCTCATAAAATCAGTCTGCATTATCCAATAAACTAAGTCTGATGAACGAACCCTGCAAACTCTTTTCAATTCTCAGTTGAAAATATTTCCTTGTTTTTCTTTATAGAAATCGTATTTAACCTGCAAGAAATGTTCCATAAATCTTTTAGTTCACAGGACTTCTTAAATTGCCAGATGCCTCATATTAAGGTAAGTTATGTAAATATCTCAGATTATCGATTTTATTGGTACTATTCAAGGATAACTCTATCATAGAATTTTCAGATTTTAAGAACTACTTTCTTTGGAACCAAACTTCAGGTTAAATTTAGCATCGTACTTTTCTATAACATGATTAATGTTTAATGCTGCAATGAATTTGTCTCATCGAATTTCTATAACTGTCTTTATTACGGAAACTGCGGCGAAAACATCCTTGAAACAGGATATTGCTAAGGAAGAAAAATGTGTTTCCTTATATGTATAATTGCTAATTGTACATTACTAGTTTATCAGAAGACACGTAATTAGTCCTTTAGTTAAATCAACAATTCATAATATCTTGTCATCTGTTTAAATGTAATTATAGTAGTAGAGAAACTGAAACGGATATTTAGAGATAATCTTGTTTGTGGTTTCCACGCAAATCGAATCGAGAAAATAATTACACCAAATTACAGATAATCTTTCATGAAGACAGAATAAATTGTATGGAATATGTTTATTTTTTCATTAGGATGCGTTTTCAGTAAATGCTGCTTATCTATACGTTAAGAAATTGCAACAGGCTTCAGTTTGCTATTATCCGTTCACATGAGTACTATTTCACAAAGGTTTTAGTCTAAATGAGGTTTTAGTGAATCTTTGCGAACAAAATTTGTCATGGATAGAACCATATGGAACAGATCTGAAAATGTCAATTGCTCAAGGTTTTCTTCTTGTTCACTTATAATGTTGTTGGACATGTTGTTGGACAATTTTATGAAAGCAGCAAATAAGCACGCCAATGAGAATCTAGGTTTGAATATTTCCACTGTCTTAGATCCTATTGTAGCGTTGAGCTGTGTGTTTAGGGTTATTAGAGAAAAGCAATAGAGGTGAAATAACATCATGCACTGATGAAGAAAGGAGACAACTATGGACATTGTCATGAATAAGACTACTTCAGCAAACTATAAGTATTGTATTTTACTTGCTAACACTGTAGGAAAATAACCTACTTCATAAAATAATTATCAAGACATCGAGTAACGTCGGAAAATGCGATGAACTGCAAATGTAATGAAAATAAGACAAAGAAATTCCTTTATCCCATTCTGTTTTAAATCTGTCTCGAGTAGGACTATATTCTTTTCTGCTATAGGCACAAGGCCTAAAATTGGGGAGAGGGGGATAGTCAATTTCATCTACCCCAGTGCGTAAATGGTACTTATTTCATCGACTCCAAAAGGATGAAAGGCAAAGTCAACCTTGGCGGAATTTGAACTCGGAACATATCGACGGGCGAGATACCGCTAAGCATTTCGTCCGGCGTGCTAACGATTCTGCCAGCTCGCCGGCTTAGAGTGGGAATATATTATCGCACGCATTAAGCGATGAAAAAGAGACATTCTAAGCAGCTTCACAGATCTCTCTCCC
>NC_068985.1:38999118-39004511 GCF_001194135.2 Octopus bimaculoides
TATATATATATATATATATATATATATATATATGGGTGTGGTGCGTTTGAGTCTGTGTGCATCGATATATATATGTAGATACACACACAGAAGTATATGAGAGAGAGAGAGAGAGAAAGAGAGAGAGAGAGAGAGAGAGAAAGAGAGAGGGAGGGAGAGAGGAGAAAGTGATCGAGGTACATTTTTCATTTGATTTGCAATATTTAATATAAGTACCTTCAAAAGCATATATGCAATTGTGAGAAATTGTGAAATGTTAATTACTAAGGAAGAATGACAGGATGTAAAAGAAATAGTTCTATTTAAATCTATTCATTTTAAGAGAAATTCAATGAACGTAATATTCTCAGACTAAACTAAGTGCCAGTTAACTTTTTGGAAAGCAAGAAATAAAATGCACTGTGGTAAAGTTAATTCAAATTTTGTAAAATATAATAATGTGTCTTTAATCAAATTAAAACTTTTAAATTTCGAAACTTATCTTTACATGTGACAACAAGGAATACTATGGCGAACGTTCTGGCCATAGGTGGTTAAACCGACAACCTCGGGAGTCCTGAATGGTACGGAGGGCAGTTTTTCGTTGAGTGCCCTGCAAGACGAAAAGGAAAACCTACCAAGGAGCAGATGAAATGAATAGAGCCAACAGTCAAACAGCAACCGGGCGGGAGTAATCTCTAATCTTTGGGTTGACAACTCTAGATGTACGAAACCTCTGATGTAAAAGCTGTGACTTCATTTACATACTGTTATGTAGACTAGCTCTTCTGGACAACTACATATGTTGTTTAGAGATTGGGAGTGAACATGCGCAGGACCTTTTTTTACATTAGAAAGTGTGAGGCACAGATTACCATTGATTTTAACAGTAGAACTCTTGATTGGCGGCTTGGCCCTGGTGAACGAATTCTCAATGCACATTACTACATTTCCAGGAGTGACGCTCGTGGCAGGTCTTCCAGATCATTCATCGTCTTCCAGAGACATACTTCCGCCTGTGAAGCGCCTATGCCTCTCGAATCATTGCATACGATCCATTGCCTCATCGCCGTAAGCTTTCCAAAGCATGCTCAACGTCTCTGTAGCAGACGCCCCAAGTTTAACGCAATATTTCACGACAAAATCGCAGACTATAGTATACACGTGATCGCAAAAACACAAATTTCGCAACTTGCGAGGCAAACACAACGATGTCACTTGGCACGTTGCCTCATGAAGGTTACTGTAAACTCTCATTATGCGTGCAACCGCGTGCTGCTATCTGTAGGCTCGCTACAGAGCTAGTCCGGGTACTTTCTGATACTATTGCAGGCCGCAGTTGTAACAGATACAATGGAAAATTTTATAATGGAAAATTTTATGATGGAAAAAAGAGCATGTGTCAGTGTGGGTTGTAGCAGTCTAAATAGCTGCTGCAAGGGTAACTTTGCAATGCCACATCCATGCAAAAGTGTATAGGTCTATAGGTCTCTGGTGGCACCGAAAAATCTTCATCCATGTTGCTTTAACAGACAATGCCGTAATAGCATTGCTTGAAATCGAATTGCAGCCATGATGTATGCATGTATTGTGTATTGTGTATACACATACATAGTTACACAATCATATACGCGTATCTCAATGTGTGTGTGTGTGTGTGTGTGTTTGTATACGTGTGCATGCGTACGTGTTAGTGTGTGCGTGTGTGTGCGTGCGTGCGTGGGGGTGTGTGTGTACAAAATCAAAACTTAAAAGATAATGAAAACCCATTGAAACGTGAATTTACTTTACTTACCTTCCAGCATCCAACAATAATTAGATCAACTTACTTTCGTTTTCATTTCATATCTTTCACCTACATTATTACATTTTGCAATTATTACGTCTAATATAACACGGAAAGTTAATTTGTAAAGTATCACTTAGTGTTTTAAATTAATTATATACTATTTATGAGTTATTCCGCCTGGCAGATTTTAGATTTTCTGCTGTTTCGAAACTTATCTCAAGTTATTATCAAATAGATAGATGAACGCCTAATATATTTTAATTCTGCATTTCTATAAGATGGTTTAAAATTACTTCTGATGGTAGGCCTAATATGTAAATATACCGAATAAGTAAACATCTGTTTTAACATCATCAGCACTTTGGTGCCTATAGGAAACATTCAGACCACATCCTCGTGTCCGCTTGTATTGCCTTAATAGGTATTGGCTTTTATCAATTTAGGGTCACTGTTGTGAATCCTGGAAATGTGAAACCAGTTTCGGAAGGTTACATTTTTATTAACTGTAAATTCTTCATTATTTCTCCACTAAGATTTTCGAACGCATGTGGTATGCCTAAATAGCATGCTATTGCTCTAGTTTGTATTCCACATCATCAAAGTCACCGGAAATTTAAGATATAGTGATCCATCGTAGTATCGTCAATAAGGAATGGTCCAGCTATTCTTTGGACGATAAGCCGTAACTCCTAGCAATTCCTAGTAAATTAACAAGACGTTCTCCATAATATGAGGATTCTCAGTTTCACAATATCTATGTTTGTGATAGTTAATTTTAAGTCATTAATTTAATTGTTGCTTCAAGACTCCAAACAATCTTTGTTAGAAAATATCATCTTCTCCACGTTTTGCTGCTTTGGATATGATACCAGGAATTTGCGATTTTAAGTAGGTTTCTGTAGGGGATCGCAGTCGTCAGCTGACACTCGGAGAAAATCAATAAAATGATAGATAGGTGAGTGATCCTTCCTGAAGCAATTACAATCAAGCAGATAGAACATCGCTCTGCTTTCACACTAAATAATTCAGTTGTTAGAGCAACTGAACAACTTTCTAATTGTATAAACGTGTAAATAGTTGAATTTTCTGCACAACACGTATTTTTCAAGTACTCTTCAGACAGAATAACATAATACAATGATGGAAAAGTTTGTCCATTTTGAATTACTGTCACATTCTATCAACCCAGTACCAATCGTAAGGTTTGGAGCCATACGAAATCATGATAAAGAGAAACTTTATCAAGTGTATACGCAGGATTTCAAAACTGCAAAACTATGCCTGCCTCCTAACGCACGAAGCAATACTAGAGATATTTTAGGAATCATGCTGAGATAAGACTAATTCTACCTTCCAAGCCAATATAGCTTCCAAACTGCCATTAAAAAATGTGGAGCATGGTAATATGCTATGAAAATATAGTAATAAAATAAGAAATGATTTGCACATTAGAAGAGATAAATATTGTACGTTTCAATGCTGTTCTAAGATCACTTTTACGTAGTAAATCTCTGGAAATTGTTAGAAACGCGCGGTTTTAGGAAATCGAGGCCCAGTTTGGTTAGAAATAAGAACACTACATATTACTATATGGTTATTTTATGATATTCACTAATAGAAACATCTTAATTTTCCGAGGTTATCGACATCATGACGAAACTATTTGCACAATTCTATTTGCGTATTTCATAAATTATTTAGAAAGTTGTGAATCATTCTAACCAATAGTATTCCCCTATGTTTCCATTTCGGTGAAGCTGAAGTTGGTTTATAATAGATACTTGCTTAAATATTCCCATATGTATCCATTTATCGAGTTTATATTCTATTAAATAATTCGTATACAATGTTCAAATTTTACTTTATATTTTCTTGATATCTACGCAGATTTTAGTATGATATATTTGTCTGGATATTTTGTCCGCATTATTGAATAAATATAACATTTGAAACTATTGCATGACATGAAGGCGTTATTATTACTCATAAGCTGAGATGTATTTATAGAAGACAAAATCTAAAGCCTTTCACAAACCACATACTATGTTACTGTTAATTTAAATGTCAGGGCTACTTATAGCCACATGCTATACTATTGTTAATTAAAAGCGCATCAGGTGTTATGGAAAGTGTCAAGGAATTGTGTCATTCTTATCTATTCCATTAACGTTTAGCTGTGGTGTAAGAAAGCAGCTTAATTGCCTTTAAACATTCGGTGGAATGTTTGATGTATTTACTCAATGCATGCAGATGTTGCAATAGCAGCAGTATTCTCCAACATAAAATTTTAAGATGATTAAGCATAAGCCCATGTTCGTATATTCACAATACATGAA
Source organism: Octopus bimaculoides (assembly GCF_001194135.2). Lineage (NCBI taxonomy): Eukaryota > Metazoa > Mollusca > Cephalopoda > Octopoda > Octopodidae > Octopus > Octopus bimaculoides. The sequence goes on from NC_068985.1 coordinate 39,003,223, forward strand.
ACAATTTACAGGGGAGAAAATCTGAAGAATTATGCGCATTAATTTCATTGGTTATTAAACTACAGCGTACGTACGTTGATTCATTTTATTCAAGCTAAGTGAAGGTTCCGCAATGTGATCAGTGGACCTGATACAGATCGCAACATAGCAGAGCGAATAAAATTTATTGGATAATGTTTTCCTTTACATATATAGACAAAAGCGTGATGGTCATAATTAGAATGGCTTTAATCATAGTTTTTAATCAAATTTCACTTTCATTTAAACACCAGCAACGAGAGCAAGAGCACTTAGATTTATTTATTGATTTTATGTAAATATGAAATATATCTTCTATATACGCGGCTTATTCAACACACACAGGTCATAAATTACTTCACTAACAAACTTGATCAGTTATCAATTTGAAGCTTAATGAATTGAATTAATTACAAAGAGAGCATGTCTTATTCCATATTTGTAATGCTTCTTGACATAAAGCATTGCATCTACTTCATAGAATCAAATTAAGTTCGTGGTACGGAGCTTTTAATACGTGTCAAATGTATATGCTTACAGAGAATTTGAGTGAAACAGAATATTTTACGCATGACTGTGAGTTGAATTATGTGATGCATAATTGTGCGCATGAGTCTATGTAGGTGTACATAAATATATACATTTAGATATTCAGTTTATATTCATGTCAATATATAAACTATTCCATGAAAAACTTAATACTTATATCTATACACTTGCATGGATTGAAACAGATAGGTTAGATAGATGGATAGATAGATAGATAGATAGATAGATAGATAGATAGATAGATAGATAGATATTAGCCACACAGGGCTCAACATAGAGGGGACAAAATACAAATGTAGAGTTTTTCTTTTCGATGGGGACGAAAATAAGTAAAAAAATTAAAATGGGAATAACGATGAAAACGCATCGAGAAAACATTTGGCGTATGTACAAAAAATGAAAATATTACAAAAATTTCCCAATAAATGGGGAGATTATCCGTGGAAAGAAAAACCTATGGAAAAGACCACGGTAACCTCGGTCCTTAGTGTCACAATTTGTTAAATAAAATTTCTTTTATTTATAAAAGAAACGTAAGTAACTCTCTGATTACAAAATTTTAAACGTTTTATAGAATCATGGTCAAGGTGGCTTCGTCATTTATACGTGCCATTCTTGCTACATGTATCCATCTTTTTTCGAAACATTTGCTAGACAACACTTGCCTCTCTACTCCCACCTTCCTTTTCAAGTGATACTTGAAAAAGTTGATGAGAGATTGA
>NC_068985.1:39007037-39011316 GCF_001194135.2 Octopus bimaculoides
AGCTGACTATGTAGAATTGTGGACATCCTAAACTATCTCTATCTCTTGTCCTACACACTATCCTATCTAGATAGATCTCGACGACCCAATGCGGTTGATCCAAGTCCACGTTGGCACATTTGGGTGGTCGAGTCGGTACCTGTCAGACAACTGGAAGCGTCTGAGCAGGTCTATGAGGCATTTGCATCCCCCTCTAGTTTTGTCACTCCCCACGTAGTCTAGATGCGTGTCCAAGGTAGCATTCCAATCCCCCACTAAAAGTAAGGGACGAGACGTTCCCAGGAATACTTCTAGACGTCGAAAGAAGTCCGACCGACCTGTTAAATGAGGCACATAAACTGCCAGCAGCCGAAGAGCGCCTCCATCGCTGCCCTCCACATCTAGGACAACCAGTCTACCCTCCGGGTCCGTAAATATCGTCTTTACTTGGAGATCCAGACTCTTGCGAAAAAGAACCGCCGTGCCACTACCGCCCATCCTCGGCAGACAGAGAGAAAAATAAATGTTAAACTGTCCGAGAAACATGGACTTTAGAACCCGCGGTTCATGGAGTCTGGTCTCACTAATGGCTATGATATCCAAATTGTGTGACTTGATGTCATTTAAGAGGTACCCTTGTTTCCAAGGGGACCCCAAGCCACGCACATTCACACAACCGATCTTCACCATGATTTTATTTAAATATGTGCTTTAAAGCACAAAACAAAAGGAACAGAGAGTTACTTACCGTTCGAAAGTTCACTTGTTCCCTTTTGGCAACCCCCTACCGCGTTGGGGTAGAGGGTTTTTAAAGTATGGTGTAATGTTGGAGTCACATGATAATTTTTTATGTTTTGGTGGCGTCGTGTATGGGTGATTGTTTGCTTTTATATCGTTTTCTCTTATGTCTGTTTTTGTATGTATGTAGTTCATCAATTCTTTGTTTCTGGTGTCTATTGCTGTGAGCATGTTTGTTGCATTTGTTTTTGTGGTGTTTGCGGTATGTTTGGAGATGATGGTGGTGGTTTCGGGAGATGTATATCTTGTTGCTTTGTTTGTGTTTGTGTTTGCTTTCGCCCTTTTCTTGCTCCGTTTCCACTTTCCATTTGTAACTATTTTCCACTCCTCGCGACTCTCTTCCTCTGACGAGAGTTCTGAGGAGTCGGAAAGAGGTAACTGCAAATTTTGTGCGTCTGTGTGTGTTTCTGTGAGTGTTTGTGTTGCTGTTTTTGTTGGTGTTGGCTGCTTGTTATTTGTGTGTGGCGTATGTGATATGGGGGAGGGAGAGGCAGTCTTGGAATTTTTGTTTTTTTTCTCTCATTTTGCAGTTTCTGTTGTCTTTTCTGTTGTGGTTATTGCTGATATTTCTGTTGTTGTTTTTTGTGTTGATGGTGGTGTTGGTAGTAAAGTTTTTTCTGTTGGGGGTATTTGGTAGTTACTCCTGTTGTTGTTGTTGTTGTTTTTGTTTAGCGGCCAGTGGGCAGTCCTTTTTCAGATGTGCCTCGCTGTTGCATAAGCAACAGCGAGGCCGCCTGCCCTCTACCACCACATACAGCTTGTGGTCCTCCGCCAGTCTAATGTTTGGAGGAATCTTCTGTGAAGCCTCCTCCGTGATGTGGAGAAGGACTTCCTGTTTCTCCCCCAGTTCTTTTCCTCTACGACCGCAATCTCCAAAATATTTGCCTCCTCCATTTCGAGGTATACGGCCTATATTACCCATTGGGTGTCCACTTCTGATGGCACGTTCTTTATAATCACTTTGGTCACTCTCTGTCCAAGATAACTCGGTATCATCACCAAGTTATCTGTGTGGAGAGAGAGTGTTAAAAAATTGCTTCGCTAAATTTTCATTTAGGAAGCGCACCTGTACCGTGGCAAATTTACGTCCCCACGTGACATGCTCTTGATGAGCCCATAAGAGCCTAAGGTACTTCTCAATCTTTTCTCTGTTCAAATTTTCTGCACGTCTGGTGTTTGTGTTTAACAGTTTATAAATAATGCATTTTTTGTTCTTTTGTTCTATTATTTCTTTGGGCATATTTATTTTAAGATCATCGCCTTCTTTCGTAAGAAGTGATTTTGTGTTTTTAATTTGTTGTTGTGTGAATGTCACTATTTTCCTTTTTTCTTTTATAGCATCGGCGAAATTTGTTTTTGTTGTGCTGGCGGACATGTTCTTTGGAATATTTTTGTTTATGTTGGTGTTGATACTGTCGGGTTCAAAGGTGGTGGTAGTGGCAGCAGAGTTTGTTGAACAGGTGGTGGTGTCGGTGCTGACGGCCGATAAATTTGCATCCTTGCTGTTGTTGTTGTTGGTATTGGTGGTGGCGGAGGTAGCAGTGGTAGTCTTGGTGGTGTTGGTGGTGGTGACAGCAGTCTCCATGACTTTTTTGGTTGTCGTGTGTGTGCGCTTGCAGTTTTCGTTCTTTTTTGTTTCTCCTAGCGTTTCAAGGCTAGGGAGATGCTGGTCCACCAACGAGTTTGACCAGCGTTCCATTACAACATTCCTCGACATTTTCCAAATGTCGAGAAAAAATACAGAAGTTTTGTTGGGTTGAAACTGCACCTAGGGGCCAATTCCTCCCCTGTAAAAGCACACAAACGAAGTTGGATGCCTTATACAGACAATGTTCAAAAAATGTTTTCAAAATGTGGGCGAGAAAAGGTCAAAATAAAGGGTTACCTTGCGAGCCGATGCGTCAACACGTCAGTCCATAGATAGATAGATAGATAGATAGATAGATAGATAGATAGATAGATAGATAGATAGATAGAGAGATAGACAGATAGATAGATAGATAGATAGATAGATAGATAGAATTGGAAGCTGATTGAGAAAGTGATCCTCAAGCAGGATTGGCCTAAATGTCTCTCCACACCAGACATTGGCATGAACATAAACATTTCATGTCCAGAATACAAACCATATGTGACAAATCTCTCCCATTGTGCATGTCCAACATACACAAAAACAAAATCCCCAGAGAAAGGAAGATTCTTATGAGACGACGGACAAAGATTGTGAACCGCCTGAGCAAGCATCTCAATAGTAGAGAGAAGTCTCGTCTGGAAAGAGATTGAGATTGAGAAACATCTGAGATTGAGAAACATCTGAGATTGAGAAACATTGGAGATTGAGAAACAGCTGCATCAGTCTCATGAAAAGGAGAGAGCAAATAAAGAAGCTTGGGTTATAGAAAATATCAAGTCAGACCCTAAATCTTTTTTTAAGCTTGCCAATAAACAACCTCAATATGCCACAAGATAGGACCCCTCTTCCAAAAAAGATGGCTCCCTTACAGGAAACCCCATGAGGCTAAGTGAAATACTGAACGAACAGTTCCAAAGTGTGTTCACTACACCGCTGGAACACAGGCAAGTGAACAAACCAGCAGAATTCTTTGCTACGTTACTTAAAACCAAAGCGGTTAAAACAATTGAGTACATAAACATTGCAGAAGATGTAATACTGGCCATAGAATCCACATCAGTGCGTCACCTGGGCATTGACATGAGCAATGATGCATCTTTCCAAGTGCATATAACCAATTTGGTAATAGAATGCAGACGGCTGACTGGGTGGATCCTCCGAACTTTCAAAACAAGAGAAAAGGAGACATTGATGATCCTTTGGAGAACATACGTTCTTAGCAACTTAGACTATTGCTCCCAGCTATGGTCACCACACAATAAAAAAAAAATCAAGGTGGAACTCGAAGCAATCCAACGAAGCTACACTAAGAAAATCGTCTCCGTGCAACGTGTCAGCTACTGGGAAAGGCTTAAAGAATTAAAACTCTTCTTCTCCCTGGAAAGAAGGTAGAAGAGATAAGCCGTGATACACATCTGGAAAATCCTAGAAAGCCTTGTACCAAACTTTGGCATTGAAAGTTACTCAAACTGCAGAACGGGGCGCTACTGCATAGTGTCAAAGATCCCAGCATCGCCATCAAAATACAGGACCAGATAGTGCAACAGCTTGGGCTTCAGAGGCCCACATTTCTTTAATATCCTTCCAAAATGCTTGAGAGACCTGCCTGCTGTGGATGTATGTGTCTTTAAAACAAAACTGGATCTCTTCCTGTTACGGGTTCTAGACGAGCCTACCTCCCGGCAGGAAACACAGATGAGGACAGCAGCATCAAACCCCCTCATTAGAGAGGGTTCCGAATAATGGTGTAGCTCAGTCAATGGTGGTGCTCAAGCATGACCGCAGCTTTGCTGCTGAAACATTTTAAAATAGCTAAAATAGTTATACATACATACATACATACATACATACACACACACACACACACAT
>NC_068985.1:39011678-39012739 GCF_001194135.2 Octopus bimaculoides
TATATATATATATATATATATGTATATATACACACACACATTAGAGCAAGGCCACCATTTCACCATCAGAACAAACTTCAGCTGTACATCGGGAAAATTAATCTATGTGACAACATGCGCAGGGTGCAATAGGTAATATATAGGTCATACAAAAAACAGCCTACGAAAAAGGATGGCACTACATAAATCCCAAATTAGGAATCCTGAATACAGTAAAATACCCGTCAGCATCCATATAGATAGATGTGCATCGAATAAGAATCTAAAATTTGCAACCTTCGCACTTTACCAATTCAATAACAACGCAATCTTCACTCAACATAATAACAAAGCGCTTCATTTCATTTGGGCCAGGAACATTAAAACCATATATTGGTTTTCCAAAAAAAAAAAAAAAGAATTCTATCAATCAAACCACCACTACCGCGATAACTACTACTACTGCAAACAACGGTCCCTGCTACTACTACTACTACTACTACTACTACGATCAACAGTCTCTGCTACTGCTGTTATTACGGCCAACGGTCACTCCCACTACTACTACTACTACTACTACTACTTCTACTACTACTTCTACTACTACTACTACTACTACTACTACTACTACTACTACTACTACTACTACTACTACTGCTTCCTCTACTACTACAGCCAATCAACTACTACTACATCTCAATACTTCGAGCAACGATCTCTGCTACTGCTGCTATTACGGCCAATGGTCACTCCCGCTACTCACCACTACCAGCACGGTCAATACTAGTGCTACTACAGCCAACAATTCTCGTTAACGCACATAACAGCCATTATGTTCTCACACATAAAACGCTTCCACGTGGACTCTCTTGAGACTAGATATAATTATGAAGTTTTCTTTCATTTTACTTTTAAAAATATATTTTTCTGATAAGGTTCATTTTTTCAAGAAGAACCGAAACATGTAAAAAATATCTTTGAAAATTAAAATTAAAATTTATCTAATGTAGTGGCGTTTTCGAACTTCCTTTTTTATAAATATATACCTACTCGTATGCCACCTACACTCTTTATAAATACAT
>NC_068985.1:39015397-39020397 GCF_001194135.2 Octopus bimaculoides
ATATATATATATATATATATATACATATATATACATATATATTATATTTATCTATGCACTCATCTACATATCATTCTAAGATTAAATTGAAGTATATTTAAGACTATAGTGTCGAAAACCTCTTTCGTTTTATAAATCAGTAAAATAGTTTTGAAGGTGTTTTGATTGCTAATTGCAAAAACTCGAGCGGTTAATGACCATAATAAAAACCTAATTAATTTATCTATTTGCAGGTCGCTCATTACTGGATGTGTCCTTAATATATACAAACCACTAAGGGGGTGAGCCGAGAAAATCGTTAGCATGCCGGGTGAAGCACTTAGCGGCATTTCGTCCGTTTCTGTTTTCTGGTTTCAAATTCTGTCGAGGTCGACTTTGCCTTTCGTGGTCGATAAAATAAGCACCAATTGAGCAATGGGGTCAATGTAACCGACTCAACCCATTCCCCGAAATTACTGGCCTTGTGCCAAAATTTGAAATCAATATATACAAACTACAGTGCATATCTGTTGCATGATTTTTTTAGTGATGTAAAATAAATATATTGAACTTCAAATCAGACATTTGAAGAAAGGAGGTGCCAGGCACGGTAATGAGTTTAGTCAAGTGTTTCACTGTTTTTCATATAGAACAACTTTTCATATTGAGCATCTTTTACCTTGCTTTGATATTGGTTTAAAATTTTGGCACAATGCCAGTGTTGGAGTGGTACTTATTTATCGACTCCCGGAAAAGTGAAAAGCAAAATCGACCTACACGGACTTTGAACTCAGAAACAAAAGACGAACAAAATGACACTAAGTGTTTTGCACAGTTTGCTAATGATTCTACCTGCTCATTGCCCATTAACTACCCCTAAATATTACCAAGAAGAAAAGCTGCGAGCTGACAGAATCGTTAGCATATCCGGCAAAATGCTTAGCGTCATTTCATCCATCTTTGCGTTGTGATTTCAGATTCCGCAGAGGTCGGCTTTACCTTTCATCAATTCGGAGTTGAGCATTGGGATCGATGTAATCGTCGAGCTTCTTCCGCTGAAATTGCTGGCCTCGTGCCCAAATTTGAAACCGATATTACCAATAACAAGTGTGAATCATTGCACGCTTTCTTTTTAAACGAGAATCCTATATTGGATCATGCAATGTGCAAAAACTGTGCCTGAATTAATGAAAGCGCTAACACTACATCAGTTACAAGGGCGACAAACATTTAGCCTAATAAACACGATAGGCATGCATGCACACACACGCACACGCATATCTAAAACATTTTAGATTATTCTACTTATGTTTAAAATCAATATTCAACAGTAGTAATTAAACCAGCAACAATAATCTATAAAAATAAGAAATAGAGATTAATTATATTTAGTAAGGTAACCGACATGAAAATACGAAACAAAATTGTTATTTCGAAAATTAACGAAGCCAATACATTAATATCACACAGTTAAACTACATAACTGGATTGTATGAACATTCACTGAATGTAAAAGACAATGTTTAATGTTTCCTTAACCAGCTTTCTTGTAGAAGTCATTATTTTTAACAGCTGCAGCTTAATGAGAGGATGGGGCTGAGGCGAAGGCAGTACTGCTGCTAAGAACAATGATACACACACACACACACACACACACACACACACAAGCATACGTACGCACGCACACACACATACATACATACAGATTCACATACACACACACACACAAACATAGATGCAAACTCAAACGCACATAAGGATACACATCATAGAATAGCAGAATGGAAGAAGTGGAGCAAGAACACATACGAAAACGATAAATGTCGTTGAAGATGTCACAAATGTATTACGAAAGATTTCAGGAACATAGACATGAGTTTAAATAAGAACAGTAATAAACGAATGAGGAACAAAAATATAGTGCGTTTGTTTATTTGGCAAAAAAAGAAAAAAATGACCGTCCCGAAATACAACAATAAATGTTATTTTTTATTATAGCTATTACGAGGAGCACGACTGTGATTTCAATGATTAAAATGGACCCCCTGGGTCATTAATGATCGTGCGATTGCACCTAGAAAGTTGCCCTCCGAGGCACAATCTCGAGCAAAGTTGTATATGGAAATCCAGCATTTACTTATGCATAGCGGCCACCCTCTCCTCACCGCTAATGTTTATCCAAGGGAAACGCAAAGGAATACAGTTTGGTACGAATGACGTCGCAACTCATTTCCAGAACCGTATAGATTTGAGCAACGTCAAATAGTGTCTTTCAGTGATCATAATGATGTTAAAATATCACTTTTAAATTTTGACAAAAAGCCAGCAATTTCGGGAGAGGGAGCAATTCGATTATTTCGGTCCCGGTATTTAACTCGTATTGACCCAGAAAGGATGAAAGGGCAAAGTGACCGCAGCGGTATTTGAATTATGTTAAGATATTAAACAACATTTCTACCGATTTTTCGTGTGGGAATAGTAAGAGATTTATTTTCTCGAATCTGTTATGGGTTCAACTTAAACTATTGTTAATGTTATTGTTTTTATTGTTATTGTTGTTATAATTTGGCATTCATAATTCATAGCATTAAGTATTTCTGTAGTTTATGATGTATTTGAATCTCTTAAAGGCATTAATGTTGATGTTATTGTTGTTGTTGTTGATGGTGATGATGATGATGATGATGATGATGATGATGGTGATGATGATGATGATGATGATGATGATGATGATGATGATGATGATGATGATGATGCAGCTGTTGTATTTTGGACAGTGGCTCTTGTCTTGCTTTTATGTTGGGGCTATTAATGCATCTGCAGGTTTAAAATGTCCTTTGTTGAATGAGATTCTGCAAGAAGTTCTTCAAAGATGGCAAACACTAGTTCTTGAATGAGTTAACATAGCCCTCATTGTAAAATTAACGCAGGACCTAAAACGCCAGATGAGATAAAAAAGGAAAAAACAAAACACTCCTTACAATGTGAGTCGGTTGATGTTCCTTGTTGGTGTCCTCGTTTCAATACTTATGTATGCTGAAGATGTTGCTTACCAACCCTTGTTGTTTAATTATCAACAATCTTTTGACATCATAAATTTAGTCTAGCAGAAATTCAGCATGGAATTTTCAGAAAACATAAGCGTAGAAAATATGACATGGCCCAGGCTGGCTTATTTCCTCGAAGCTCTGTGCAGTGCTGTAACTTAATGTTTGAAAGACATTAATTCCTCTTGAAATCTAATCGACAGATACTGATTCTAGTATTTACTGCAACAAGCATATATGTTTTCACCGTCATTTGTTTATTATATTTTATTTTTATTTCATTCATTGCGCATGGTCGAGCGAAATCCGATGATTGCATCCTAAAGGCATAGCGACAGTGATTAGAGACTTTACACTGCATCAGTATCAGATTTTATCTCGGTAAAGAAAATCAATATAATTCTAGTTCAGTGTAAATACTGTTGAAAATCATCAATTAAGGACAAAAATAAACACTAAAAAATATAGCTCTTATAGTGATTACTTTTTTTTTATTCAGCTTAAGGGGGAAATAATACTAGGGATGCAAAAATATTCCTTACACAGTTAATGTGAATGCGTAAAAGCTTGTATTTCAATAAAAGTAAAGAAGCCTCTTTGTTTCTTTCGTTTTGCTCAAAGACTTCGTATTACTTCTGATAGTATGGTTTACACAGGTAAACAATATTCTTGTTAGTTGTTTTCTCAGATATGTTGAAAATAAACGAGGTAACGGGGTGATTTCAGAATTTCTATGAACATTAAACAAAATATTTGAATGTGAGGGAAAATGTGTGGAGTGAAGTGTTTGATTTTATTAAATGAATAATTATTCATAATAATATATCTAGTTGTCAATAATATATTGTATGTGAATATGATTGCACTAGGTCTACATTATTTTCCTGCCACAGGCAAACACATACGCACCCGCACAAGCACGCACGCACACATATTCAAGTAAATAATTCGTGTATATATGTATGTGATTATAAATATATATATATATATATGTATGTGTGTGTGTGTGTGCATGTATATATATATATATATACATATATATATATATATATATATATATATATATATATATATATATATATACAGAGAGAGAGAGAGAGAGAGAGAGGGGGGGAGTAAATGTAAGAACAAGCAAGTTAGACAAGTCGATATGCAAAAAACATTAATACATTTAATATTTAAGATTTTTTGTATAAAGCGGTAAGCTTGCAGAAACGTTAGCATGCCGGACGAAATTCTTAACGGTACTTCGTCTGCCACTACGTTCTGAGTTCAAATTCCACCGGAGTCGACTTTTCTTTTCATCCTTTCGGAATCGATAAATTGAGTACCAGTTACGCACTGGGGTCGATGTAATCGTCTTAATCCCTTTGTCTGTTCTTTTTTTGTCCCCTCTATGTTTAGCCCCTTGTGGGCAATAAAGAAATACGAAAAGGTTAGCATGCCGGGCGAAATGCTTAGCAGTATTTCGACTGTCTTTACGTTCTGAGTTCAAATTCCGCCGAAGTCAACTTTGCCTTTCGGGGTCGATAAATCAAGTACCAGTTGCGTACTGGGGTCGATCTAATCGACTGACCCCCACCCGAAAAATTTCGAGCTTTGTGCCTAGAGTAGAAAAGAATATTTTTTGTATATCGACTTGTCTAACGTGCTTGTCCATACAGTTACTTCTCTACTTGCTCAAGTTCAAATCTCTTGAGCAATACGAAGTATTTTCTATATGGAGAATAACCGTCTCTAGTCTATATATAACTATGTATTCTTTTACTTCTTTCAGTCGTTTCACTGCGGCCATGCTGGAGCATCCCATTTAGTCGAAGAAATCGGCCCCAGGACTTAATTTTTGTAAGCCTAGTACTTATTCTATTGGTCTCTTATGTCGAACCACTAAGCTACGGGGACGTAAACACACCAATATCGGTTGTAAAGCGATGATGGGGAGGGACAAACACAGACACAAAGACAAACATAAAT
>NC_068985.1:39024037-39024945 GCF_001194135.2 Octopus bimaculoides
ATATATGGTTTGAAGATATGGAAAAGAAACGGTCGCAGCACAAACAAGAGATGTAAGAAAGGAGTTATGCATGTAGTGTATTGCAATGTCTCCTCAGCCACATTAAAGTAGAGGATGTACAGTCATTGAGGGATTCCCTCTGGGGAACATGGTCTTGTGATCAAGATTTTATATGTTGGGCGATTGGTTGTAACACCTTTATTTTGCTTTATACAATAATAGAGAAGTCAAATTAGTTAAACAACTATTCCAAATTCAACCATCTCCTTGACAGGTGTATAAAATTTGTTTGTGCTTGCGCGCGCGCGCGCGCGTGCGCGCTTCAATATGTATGTATACAACATTGATGTGTATTCATCTAGTGCAGAAAAAGTGTCCGAAGCTTTTTATTGCATTTCAGATGACCGATCTCCCGACCACAATACAGAGTACAGAGCGTCTTCCTAATAGCGCCACTTACATATGTCTTAACTTATAATAATTACATCACATGTAATATAATGTTTCAGATAATTTTTCTGTCCCTTACTCCACAGTTAAAGCTCTGTCCTATAACTATCAAAGTTTAAAACGGGAATTATCCACAAATGCAAGGAGTGTTTAAAATTAAGAACGGTGGTCTAAATATAATGATATAGGACAATTATAAGCCCTAGTCTAGGACAAACTCGTGTCTCCAGCTTTGACTGCGCAACAGATATTAGACCACATACAAACGATAGTAGATGCACTGTAATGTAAAACATTGATGGCCTAAAAATTATTCCAATTAATTTTATACTAAGGAGGTTATGAATTTACTATTCTCTTTGAGTGCAAATTCTCCGTATGTACTTTTCACACACACACACACACACACACACACACACACATATATATATATATATATATATATATATATATATATA
>NC_068985.1:39025000-39028015 GCF_001194135.2 Octopus bimaculoides
GCATATATATAGATGTGTGTGTGTGCGTGTGCGTGTATATATATATAAATATATATATATATATATACATACATACATACATACATACATACATGCATGCATATATACCTACATTGTAGGTAAATATATGTGTCTGTGTGTATCTATATATGTGTGTATATATACATACATATGTGTGTGTGTTGTGTATGTGTGTGTGTATGTATGTAAATATCTTGAGTAGTGATAACCCTAAACATATGTTTTCAATAACGCGAATGTAAATTTCTTAGACATACTTCATAAATTTGCTCGTCGACTTGTACTGAAGTATGAACCATTAAGCTGGTGCATTTGTTGGTAGACGAAGATAACCGGTAGACAGCTTTAACAAGTTTGAAATGCTCTTTAATAATCCAAGAATTTCCATTTATAAATAAGTATCTGATATATGACTAGATAAATTTATAAGATTAGCAATCAGCTTTCACTTCATTAGTCTTAATAATACATTAATATAGAAAAAAAAAAATATTCATCTGACATTTATCTGCGAGGCTATTAACTTAATTATCATTTTATACTAGAGACAAGAGTATTGCTATTAAAAGCTATGGTTTAATACCGTGTCCTTTGGATTAAGCTGGATTAATTTCAAGTGGAAGAATAAACAGGTCAGACTTTCAAGATGTTACATTAGAGAACGTTTGACATTTGCCAAGTATCAAAATTTACGAATGCGCATATGTGTTAACGTACCAGAAATTCTTTATGCGTGCGTCCAAAATTAGATGGAAGTATTTGTATGTGCAGCCAAATTCCTTAAAATTAAAGGGCATTGATTTCGGCAAAGGGAAGATCACATTAGATAATGTAGAGATCGAAACACCTAAAATATCGGTTTGTTTCAGCTGGAAATTTTAATCATATGTCCGTCGACGATGACTGCAGCAACAACTGCAACATGAAGGAAGTCATGTTAGGGATTAGATTATGCTTCATATTTTATATTTTATGTTTTATCTTGTGCTTGTTTCATTCATTGGACTGCGGCCTTGCAGGGTATTCTGCTTACAGGTCTTAGTCGAACGAATCGACCCGAATGTGTATTTCTGAAGCCTGGTACTTATTCTACTTGGCTATTATGGCGAACCGCCAGACACTGGCACGTAAACAAACCAGCAACGGTTGTCAATGGCAAAGAGGAAGAACTGCACGCACACACTTAGATATATGTAAAAATATGATGGACTCCTTTCAGCTTCTCTATCCCAGATCCACACACAGGGTATTGGTCGTTCCGAATCTATAATACAAATCACTAGCTGCATTTGCCACACGGTGACACTGAACTGGGAAACATGAGGCTAAGAAGCAAGCTGCTCACCAATATTTTAATTTCAGTACATTTCTGAATTCAGTTACAGCAGCATGTCTGAGAATTTTGTTTTGCATGCCAAGTGGTGTTAGATTTTATATCACTATGAGAATCCATGGGAGCGTGCATTATCTCAGAGTTTTGCGTTCATTATAGCTTCATAAATGAAATTTAATACACACATTACTGTTAAGGTATCGGTGATTCAATACATTTTCCAGTTTGCAACCAGCATGCACAACTACCAAAAGTAATATTTATTATAAGTAGGAATAGCGTATTACGCAATATTGAGAAAAACCGAGTATTTATATATATGATTTATGATCGATTTTTTGCTAAGGTATATTAAAACTATTTAGTAGTTAAACCGAGTATTGATATCTAAAGATAACTAAACAAATATGAATTATAATATAATTTAATTTACTCTAGAGTTGACAAATTCTATCTGGTTGATGGTAAGCTTTTGAAGAGCATATAATCTTCCATCCAATCTTCTAACTGATAAGACTAGTCAAAGAAATTTTGGTGGGGTTTCTAAAAGAATACTCATGGTTGGCCAATCTAAGTTTCATATATGAGTCCGTAGAACCAACGTAGAGAAAGAGTTTACCTTCAGCTTCAAATATAGCTTGGTATACTTAATTCTTCAGGTTGCAATAATTATTTAATTCATAGTGCTCTTTACCCTACAATCACAGAACTTACTAAGATTAACACTAGAATTAGCAGATGGGTTATGTGCAGTAGACTCCCTTTGATTGCTCATAGAATATCTTGACTTAGGTATAACTGTTATATTATGTGTTTGTTTATTATTAAGAATATTAAGTTTACGTTTAGCGTAAGAATGATCTGATTTAGCATAATTCATAGAAGATAGGTATTTAAACAAATTACAGGAAGCAGAATGACCAATACTAAAATGTCTACTCTGAATCGTGTCACTACATTTGATTTTATTACGAGAGAAGTGTTTGTTTATTATCCAACGTATAACTTTAAGTTTGTTTTTATTTGCTTAACCAGATAATATTCTCCTTTATTTTATTTTTACCAGAATTGAGATTAACTTTCTTATAGTGGATTTTATATAAGGTATATATTTTTTGTGTCTTTGTTACATTGTAAATAGTGCTAATGTTGCTATTATTATTGTATGGTCTCATGTTCTTAATGACCTTGTCAGAGGCTAATTTATTATCTATATTTTCTGATTTTGGTCATAACCTGCTTTTGGTTTGATATATTTAGGGAGTAATATACGTATGTTTATATTATTATTATTATTATTATTATTCAGTAGTTTTATTTTTATAACGTGCTTTCACTTCACTACCGAGCGCAGCTCTGTGCGCCTTGGGTATGTGCTGTGGTTTGCTGTGGTGCTCTTATGTTTACTGTATTGAAAGTGTTTTGCGCAGAATGTGTGCAGTGCGCAGTAGTGCAATTTTCTGTATGTTATATATATTTGTAAGTCCTGGTGTTTTTGTTATGTATTTGTCTGAATATTTTTTTATTATACCTAAGGCACCTACTATGATAGGAATTGTTTCTGTTTTTAGATTCCACATTCGAGTTATCTCTATTTCCAGGTCTTTGTATTTTGAAAGTTTTTCCATTTCTTTTAGAGAAACGTTGTCATCTGCTGGTAT
>NC_068985.1:39032811-39033344 GCF_001194135.2 Octopus bimaculoides
TATATATATATATATGTCGTATCACATGTATCAGTAAATATGTAAATGTCATACATATACATACATGTGTATGCAGAAAATGTCAGTTTAATACATAGATAAATAAATTCGCTCATAGATAGATAGATAGATAGATAGATAGATAGATAGATAGAAAGATAGATAGATAGATAAAGAGAGAGTGAAGAAGAGAACGAGACAGAGGGAGAGAGAGAGAGAGAGATAGATAGAGAGAGAGAGAGAGAGAGGTCAGGATCGGGCATAGAAGTATAAAACGCAGGACTGCAAGGTATTCAGGCCTTTACTCGTCTATTTCACACCACCCAAACTCCTTCATAATTGTATCAGAAATTAATCATAAAAAGAGGCATAAGGTCACAGAAGCAATTTATAAAACTTCTTTCACATAAAATGTAAGTTAATATTAATGTAAACTAATTTTAAAAAGTACTTTAATATCTTTCCATATTAAATTATGTTTAAATGCTTCAAGACGTACGTGCATATGTATATATATATATATATATATATAT
>NC_068985.1:39033354-39037176 GCF_001194135.2 Octopus bimaculoides
CTGAGATGATTAGTTATTTTACATTATTGAAATAGGCTCAATTCCAACTTCTAAAGTTATCAATGTAGCTGGTATATCTACCAAACGTCCATGCACAAAGGCTTGTATATTTATATGTGTGTCTACGTGTGTGTGTGTGTGTGTGTGTGTGTGTGTGTGTGTGTATGTGTGTGTGTGCGTGCGTGCATAATGCATATATGCCTATATACAAACGCGCACAAACACACACGCGCACATATATATATATATATACATACATAAATATATACGTATACTTGCAAATATCTATATATGCACAGACACAAGCAATAGAGAGAGAGAGAGAGAGAGAAAGAGATAGAGAGAGAAAGAGATAGAGAGAGAGAATGAGAGAGAGAGAAAGAGAGAAAGAGAGAGACAGACAGAGAAAGACAGAGAGAAAGAGTGAGAGAGAGGAAGAGAGAGATAGACAGATAGACAGACAGACAGATAGATAGATAGATAGATAGATAGATAGATAGATAAAGAGAGAGAGAGAGAAAGGGAGTGGGAGAGAGAAAGAGAGAGGAGAGAGAGAGAAAAAGAGATCGACAGATAGATAGATAAATAGGCAGATAAATAGACAGACAGACAGACAGACAGACAGACAGACAGACAGACAGATAGATAGATAGATAGATAGATAGATAGATAGATAGATAGATAGATAGATAGATAGATAGATAGACAGATAGATATATGTTTATACCTTTTACTTGTTTCAATCTTTGGACTACGGCAGTGCTGGGCCACCCCTTTTCATATAATATGTGGGCACGTGTGTGTATGTGTGAGTGCGCGTATGTGTGTGTGAGCGCACGTGAGTGTGTGTGAGTGTGTGTGTGTGTGTGTGTGTGTGTGTGTGTGTGTGTGTGTGTGTGTGTGTGTGTGTGTGTGTGTGTGTGTGTGTGTGTGTGCGAGCGCGTATGTGTTGTTTCATTCCTTTCCATGAATGTGTAAAGTCTTGTTTTTTCTGGTATTAGAACCTGAGATACAATTACTTCACAGGTGCCAAACTGGATCTAACTTGTACATAACTAAATTTCATGGCATAGACGCATTGTCAAACGCTTTCGATTAGTATTCAGCCAATCAATATACATATCGAACAAAAACTGTGTTGTCTATAGCGACTATACGAAAATGTAGTGCCTCAGTTATATGAAGTTTGATGGACAAAATTATTGTGGCAGCGATGATAGTCACCCAGGTTTTTAATTCATAAGCAGACACATCAAATAAATATCACTTTACAGCATTGATAAACATACGTAAACGCTAAATAGTTCACCAAATATGAGTAAAACTCTGTTAGAAATTAGAATTACAGTAATCACTCGTCATATCACGTTTAGCCTATCGCGCCTTCATTACATCGCGGATTTTTCTAGCCAATATATGTAAATTTATATTGTGGGGGGGGGGGGTCTCTGCGGCCGATAGGTATTTATGGTTTTAGACTTTAATTATTTCTGTGGTAAAATTAACATTTCCACGCCTTAAAATTAATAAATTGATAAATGAAAATACAGTACAGTACTGCACATTAATTAAAATATATTAAAAAAAATATGTAGTGTACTGTAGATGAGCAAAGAATCGGACATACTGTATGGAAAACGAAACTCGGGAGGTGAATGTGTAGTGTTGGTTTGGAATTATAATAAAATATATATATATACAAATTATAGAAATGATAAAAAAAACAAAATATACAGTACAGTACCGTTTCTACTTCGCGGATTTTTCGTGGGGTCTTGGAACGTAACACCGCCGATAATCGAAGGATTACAGTACACAGAACAGACAAGATTATCAGAACACAATTTGGACCGCTACGAAAAACTATCAGGAACATGATTAGAAAGTTAGCTGTAGATATAATAATGTTTCGAACACACAATATGCTACAACGTATAAGGTGGTGAGCTGGCAGAAACGTTAGCACGCCGGGCGAAATGCTTAGCGGTATTTTGTCTGCCGTTACGTTCTGAGTTCAAATTCCTCCGAGGTCGACTTTGCCTTTCATAATTTTGTGGCCGATAAATTAAGTACCAGTTGCGTACTGGGGTTGATGTACTCGACTTAATCCCTTTGTCTGTCCTTGTTTGTCCTCTCTATGTTTATCCCCTTGTGGGCAATAAAGAAATGGGAAGCGTTAGCACATCGGGCGAAATGCTTAGTGGTATCTCGTCTGAAAAACATTGTATTCTGAAAAACATGTATTCAGTTAGTTGCCTACGGAAGACCGTGACGACTCAACAGTTTCATTTTGTTAAACAATGTGTCTCTTCCAAAATATACACTAGCAGAGTCACATCCAGCGTAGAAAAATTAGAACTCACCAAGGGTCAAGCTGAAACGGACGCTAATGGTGAATATAAAGAGTAAGATCTATAAGGAACTAAGCCAACAAGACAAATTCCGAAAATACTTGAATATACACGAGTACTGAGATGTAATTTGAAAAGTCCGCCTTTTACATAGATATATAAGTGTGAACATTTCTATGTGCTGTGTTGGATACATTTGGTGTTCGTCTGGCATGTGCATTTTGTTCATTTTTATGTATTCTAATTATGCCTGCACTGACGATTAGAAAGTGGATTGTGTACACTAACTATGAAATCATATGATATGCGGCTAAACCAATTTTTAAGAGAGGACTTCCAAGTTGCATTCCCTCGCTGTCGGTACATTGTATATTCATTAAGGTAGTTTTGACTTTAAGAGTCCCTTATAGCGAGCGTGAGGCATTTACTTGTAGTGAAGCCCTTAGTATAATAAATGTATTTAAAAGGGAATAAATTTAATTATATATTTTGTATAAATTTTTCCCTTAATTGGTTTTTCACGTTGACTACTTGATAAATTATTTTATTAGATTTTATTCTTATATTTAACTATATATATGTATGTATGCATGCATATATATATATATATATGTGTGTGTGTGTGTGTGTGTGTGTGTGTGTGTGTGTGTGTGTGTGTGTGTGTGTGTGTGTGTCTGTGTGTGTGTTTATTTGACAACCTATATTGGTGTGTTTAAGTTCTCGTAACCTAGCGGTTCGGCGAAAGACACACCGATAGAATAAGTACGAGGCTTACAAAGAATAAGTCCTGAAGTCGATTTCTGCGTCTGAAAATCCCTTAAAGTCGGTGTTTCATCATGGCCGTAGTCAACTGACAGAAACAAGTAAAAGAAAAAAGCGAAAACATATTTACATACCCACATACAAACACACATGCACATACAAACATGCGTACATACATACATGGACACATACATTCATACATATATACACACACATGCATTCACACACACACATGCATACATACGTACATACATAAACGGTTGTGCGTGTATGTATATGTATATTGATATGTACATACATCTATGCCATCTGTGTGGTGTTTTATGCATAGTCTTACGTATATGTGAATGTCCGTGAACAAAATACATACCATATGAGATACGGCTGCTAGATATTGGCAGCAAAAAGTTGCAATTTTAGCGAAAGGCATTTGCCAAAAATAAAAATATTACCATCCATCATTTAAAATATATGGAGAAAGTATATAGATTTATTTTGATTTGTTGCTGTATAGTATGAATGCATTTGTGTGCACATATTTACATATACAGAAGCAGACAGACTCACACATATACGCATTCTCCCCATCACACAAAGTCTTATATGATATATGCGCGCGTGTGTGTGTGTGTGTGTGTGCGTTTGTATGTGTCTGTGTATATGTGTGTGCATATATATATATATACATATATATATATATATATATATA
>NC_068985.1:39037999-39038976 GCF_001194135.2 Octopus bimaculoides
TTCGTTTAAAAAAAATGTTGTAGATAAATTCAAAATTATTACAGACACGATGCTGATGATATTGGACTGGTGCATAATTATTGCGGCTTTTTTTCAACAAAATTTATTTAACAGAAACAATAACATGTAACAAAAACGTCTTTAAATGAATATTCCGGAGCATATTCACCATCTACTTCAATTACTGCTTCCCATTTGCTTGGCATACGGTCAGTCCGTCATTTAAAGATGTTTTTTGTTAAATATTGTTATTGATTTGGTTGAATAAAATTTGTTGAATAAAAGCCGCAATAATTATGCACCAACCCTATAGTAACCTTGTTGACAATGATGAGGAGGAGGATAATGCGGGTAATGCGGTTGTGTTGTACGATCATAATCATAAACAAAAATATCAATAATAATAGAAGTTATATTTGATATTTGTTTTGATATCATCATTAAGAACAAAATAGCATAATCATCAGTAACAACATCATCAACAACAATAATAATCCTTTCTACTATAAGCACGAGGCCATAAATTTTGTGGGGTGGAGGACTAGATGATTACATCTACCTCAGTGTTTCACTGGTGCTTAATTTATCGACTCCGAAAGGATGAAAATCAAACTCGACTCGGTGGAATTTGAACTCACAGGGTAAAGACGGACGAAATGCCGCGAATGAAGCATCACGCCCGGCGTGCTAATGATTCTGCCAGCTAGCAGCCTTACCAACAACAATAACAGGAATTTCTTTTCTTGGTCGGAAGAATCAGAAAAACGATATCCATAAAACAAGGAATGAGAAGAGGTTTTACACCGAGGAAAAGGTAAAATGAACGAGAGGAATACATCGATAAGTAATAACAAATATAAAAATAATAAAACAGAAGAAAAAGAAAAAGAAACAAGAAAATATGAATACGGCGAACACGAAGGTGACCTGAAGCTCGCCACAGACATACGCACAAACACGCACACACACACACACAC
>NC_068985.1:39039333-39043411 GCF_001194135.2 Octopus bimaculoides
ACCACTATCGGTTGTCAAGCGATGTTAGGGGGACAAACACAGACACACAAACATATACACACACATATATATATATATATACATATATATGACGGGCTTCTTTCAGTTACAGTCTATCAAATCCACTCACAAGGCTTTGGTCGGCCCGAGGCTATATTAGAAGACACTTGCCCAAGATGCCACGCAGTGGGAATGAACCCGGAACCATGTGGTTGGTAAGCAAGCTACTTACCACACAGCCACTCCTGCGCTTTCATTAAATTTAATCGAAAATAATACCTCCCTCTCTATTCTCAACTTCCTCCTCGAGTAGTACTTAAAGAATGTGATGATGGTTTAACGTGAAAGAAAAATAAAGCCCAGCCATTCAATTTTTTAGCCATGTCTTTCACAGAATTTCACTTGCTACAATCACCGGACAGAGAAAGTGTGTCCTCATTGTCAAAGGAAGGCAGTAGCACGATGTTTCCCAAAATTATGCGTTTTTAAATTGCTTATAATGTCCATCATGTTTACTCATAACCTCATCGGCGTCATCACCCCTTGGCATATACAACTCGAAATGATTTCACTTTCTTGACGGATTCGGTGATCGGCTGCCAAAAGACAGGTGATGATATCTGGCAAAGAATAATAATACAGACATCTATTCCTGACAACTCGTCCCTTGGACAGCTGTTGAATACACCCGCCAAGTTGTTTCCGGAATGTGGTTATTCACAGCTCATTCCCTCTCTGATTGATAATTACAGTAGACATCAAGAATGGCATCGAAGCCCATCCGATCTACTTGGTTACCTCACACGAGATATTTGGCTAAGTGCTACTTGAAAACTATACACACCAGCTATTAATCGGATAAAACAGGAAAAACAAAAGGAAAACAACAACAACAACAACAACAACAACAACAGCAACAACAACAACAACAATAATAATAATAATAATAATAATAATAACAATAATAATAATACTCCTGTTATTCAGGGTGCCCTTGACAATGATAAGAGAGGGATTTCAGAAACATCTACATAATACCGAGGAGAACCATGTCCCAGATAAATCCGATTGGGGCTGCAATAAGGGTGGAGCACTTGCAGAAAACAACACTGCTTGGAACCGCTCGAATACTCAGATCGTGCTCGAAATATAAGAGGTGTTACCTTAGTTCACTGGTAGTGAACAGCTGATACCGTAGTACATCTCTAGTGTGAGAAGCTGTGCAAAGACAACAACAACAATAATAACAACAGCAATAATAACAACAACAGTTTCAAACTCTCGCAGAAGGCGAGCAAGTTTTAAAGGGGAAATATCGATTACAACAGTTCCTGTGCATGATTGGTACAGTATTTTATCAGCCCCTAAACTACCAAAACAATGTCGGTGTCGCTGGAATATGAAATCATAATGTAAAGAATGGAAGAAATATAAAACTAAGCATTTTGTCCGGCGTGCCAACGATGCTGTTAGCTTGCTGCTTGAAGGTTTCTACAAAAATAATCCCCGTTGTAATAACTTTTCTAAGTACCGTCACTAACAGATTTGGTAGTTTCCTTATTTAGGCTAGTGTAACTACAAGCAAGAGTTCCATTAGTACAGAAACCTTCTCGACTGGGAACAGTAAACATTGTAAGAAAGGTAATCGGTGTTTAAGAAAACGAGTTATGACCCGGTACAGAGACATTAATTTCAAATGTAACACATTCGTACATACCATTTATTATAATAATACAGATAAGCGATTTTTTTCTGTCCAAAATAATTATAGACTCAGTTTTAATTTAGTTTAGATATATACACTACAATACATTTATTACATTTATGACAGAAACATACACATATCATAGCGTATATATCTTCGATTGTATATATGAAGGCAAATAGATATATGTATTATTTTGAAGCTAGATTGGATATATCTACGAAACATATCTTCATATGAATAGATATATGAATATGCATATATATATCTATCTAGTAAACAATATATTTTTATAGAGGGATATATTTGTTTAGGTACTTACGCCAAAAATAAAAAACGCTATTTCCTTTATCTAATATCCATCTCTGATTATATTCTTTTTGTTTTATGTTTTTCTCTCTCGTCTATCGGCATTAGAAGTTATAAGGAAATGCTTGGTGAGTATAAGTATTGAAAAAGTAATAGCACTGAGGGAAATTAAAAAAGATGAGCAAAGAAAGTGAAAATATAATGAGAGAAGTCAGAGAGTGAAGAAGAGATAAAAATTATTGGTATGTTAGAAAAGACATGAATGATTGCGTAGAATTACCGATAAGAAAAGCATTAAATTCAGTAAAATCAATGCTTAACCGAAAGCCTACAATGAAGAGCTCTGCGCTCTGACAAATGCATATTCATTCAATGCTAACCGCAATTATGACAACTGGTTATGTTCAGCATTTACAAAAAAAATAACTAAAAGATTTTTACCAGTAAATTGAATATAGTTACGCGTTGCCTGCATTACAATACATTCATATCATGTGACCAAAACATGTGAATGGAGCATTAAGTTCGATTAATAGCAATACAGACAACCGTTTCTTGTTTTGAAAGAAAAAATATCTTTCAGATTATAAGTCCGTCTAGCGAAAATTAATGATGGTGCACGTTAGAAAACATATCAGCTAATAGCACTTGTAATATAAGGTAAGCTTTAGTGATATGGAGCGATGTCAACTGTGATATTCGGAACAAACTTTTTCTCGAAATGCGAGATTCTTGTCACCTGAACCTGCTTCATATATAGAACACGAAGTCGAATATACATTTTCTTTTTTTGTTGGTTTTCTTCGATCTTTCACGCTAGAAGTAGTCTATAGTGCTAAGAGAGCTAAAATAGCCAGAAGGAAATTATTATAATGACTGCAGGATTAGATGAATAAATAGAAAGATGGAGGAGATTGACTGTGTGGGATGGAAAAAAATATTAAAAGTACTTAGAATTAATACAGAGTTGGGTGAGAAGTGCGGAGAAAATGAAGTATAGAGCGAATAAGAGAGAGAGATGTACAACAGCCATAGAGGGGAGATTGGATGAGAGCGGTAAGGTGTTAAAATAAAAGAAGTATAAAAATTGAAAGTATCTTAGTACGTTGGTTAAAGATAGAAAATGAGAGGGAGAGGGAGCAATTCATGCATGATATCGAAGTGGGAGTTGTTCAGAAAGGCAGGTAAGAAGTTCAGATAAATCTTTACAGACAGAAAAAGGAGAGAGAAAGAGAGAGAGGTAGGTAGGTAGGTAGGTAGGTAGGTAGGTAGGTAGGTACGTACGTACATACATACATACATACATACATACATATACACGTAAGTAATAATTTTATATGTGAGTATACACTTTGTAGTATGCTGTTTAAAGCCGGTTCACTGTACTCGGCTACCTGATGTAAAAAACAGTATGGAGGTGTACACCACTAGAATTACTTCAGAAATTCATTTGTGTGTTTAGAGCTTGTAAAAATATGGGAGAAAGAAAGCTTCTTACCACACAACCACTCTTGCGCCTATGTATAGAATCACACTTCGCTTTAAAGAAAATAGTTTACTTTTGCCGTGGTATTAGTGCATTGAATATCTATTGTGATCGAAATCATAAACTGCCTGAAGAACATGGTAATATGACAACTGTTAGTGACTGTAGGTTAAGGCATTGGAACATGTCCTTAGGTTGTGTTAAAAGCACCCTCTTTCATGATGAAGTGTGCAGGAACACAATACCGAGAGAGAGAGACAGAGAGAGAGACAGAGAGAGAGAGACAGAGAGAGTGAGAGAGACAGAGAGAGACAGAGAGAGAGAGAGACAGACAGACAGACAGACAGACAGAGAGAGAGAGAGTGAGAGAGACAGAGAGAGACAGACAGACAGACAGACAGACAGACAGACAGACATACATACAGACAGACAGACAGACATACATACAGACAGACAGACAGACAAACAGACAGAGACAGACAGACAGATAGAGGCAGCTTCCTCCGTTGCCATTTCAGAAACAAGGTCGAATCGGCCAGTGTGATGTATACAAAAACTGTATATAAAGAAGACACTGG
>NC_068985.1:39043972-39044858 GCF_001194135.2 Octopus bimaculoides
TATATATATATATATATATATATGCATGTATGAATGTATGTATATATACATATGCACATAAATTCACATACACACAAACACACATTTATATGAATATATATTTTATTTTTTAATTATATCTGCCACTCCATCCAGGGTCCTGCAGTGCAGTCATCCTGAACCACTGCCATCAAAGTAGTACCAGTATTTATTTTTATAGCCTGTAGCTATTTCACTGGTCTCTTTACCAAACTATAAGATTACGGGACCGTAAATAAACCGACACCGATTTCCAATAAGGACAGGAGTACAAACACTAACACAGTTACATATCCATACACATATGTACACATACATTCGCGCGCGCGCGTACACACATATAATAAATCTCGGCATCGTGAAGTATATTTGCCACCGAAATGAGGCTAACCTTTAAGGGTTGATGCTACTGTAGCTTGTAGCCCTAGGAAGACATTTCCTCCAGCTGACTATTGGCACACTATCTGTGCCCTATCAGTATTTGCAAAGAGAAGTCATCGTTCCCATCTCCAGTCTGACGTGATACACACGGACCCGAGTTTCTGGGTAATGACCCGACATCAGCGTGTGACAAACAACGGTTGGCGATGGGAAGTGATTCTCAAATATATATATATATATATATATATATATATATACTTATTCATATATAGTTGTTTGTAAAAAGGGAAATATGTGTGTATACATACAGGCACGAAACTGCGTCATATCCTCTGGTCGATAAGTGATGAGGAATTAGGGACCTTCTGTGTCTGTTTTTCGTTTGTACATTTACTATACATTCTTTCACTTATTAAGAAACGAACGGAACGCAACGGAGTCTGGTTTATATATACATACATATATATATATGATTGACCGTTGACTG
>NC_068985.1:39045310-39049495 GCF_001194135.2 Octopus bimaculoides
CACACACACACACACACACACACACACACATATATATATATATATATTTATATATATATATATATATACATGCGTATGTAAAAGTGACCCTCTTTGCTAAATATCATATATATATATGCCACTGTGTCTTACTCTGTGCTGCTAACGAGTTTCAAACGAGTTCTATATCAAGGCTACATTTTCCCCTTGAGTTGAGAAAAATTAAATATATTTTTAGAGATTAAACTGTTGTAAAGATTCCAAAGATAACTCAGTAATTAATAATAACCTCTTATCAAAGGCAATTATATCTAAAATATAACAATTGTATCTATTCGTTTTTACTTTTGTTTGTTCTTTGACGCGCAAACGTATGATGAATAGATATCTGAATTTCCACGTTGAAAAGAAAAAAAAAAAGACTTCGTTTTCGATTTATAATTCCTTTATTTCTGTGGACTAAATAGAGGATTTGCGCAGAAATTTTCTAAAAGGCATAATTTCAATATCAATTCTCGTTACATATATATTTCGTTATAAATATATGACAAATAGTATATACAAAAGCTGCTGGCTTAAATATTATCAAGATATATGACACATTATATGAAAAAGAAAAATTTAACAAAGAAATAAGGCAAGTCTGATATAGAACTCGCATAATTTACAGCAATTTTCCAGGAAGGGTTTTCATGTTGGCGAAGTAAACAAGAATAGAGGGAAAGAAATTATTGATGACATGATGACAATGAGAAGAGAGAGAGGGGGAGAGAGGGAGAGAGAGATGTTCTGATTGTAGTAGGAGCGAAAATATGATATGTAATGTAAGTTGAAATGAGACTGAAGTATATGTAAAATAAAAAGAAGAAAAACAAATGTATTTCCTTCATAATTTTTAGCAATTTTCTGATTCCAATCTTTCGAGATTGTGTCGAAAATTATTCAGCAAAACAAAATTTTATCTACGGAAGGGAAAAGAATACATAATGAGTAAAAAATATCGGTTAAGTTAGAAAACCTTTATGATATACAAGAAATGAAAGAGAATAAATGAAATACAGAAAGTAGATAGACGGAAATGAATGGAAAATAGGATGATATGAATGGAGAATCAGAAGATAATAAAGAGATAGCCAAGTAGATAGAGAGATAGACTGAATTATATTATATTTTCGAGATTCATAGAGACAACGAAATAACTTCATCATTATATATGTCAGTTCGGGTCGGAATTCTACTGGAAATACATTCCATGCTACATTATAGTATTATATATCATTAACAAACAAGTTATTATTTAGAAATAAAATGATAAATATACTAGAGGAGCGTCAAATATTGATAATTTATTTGAGCAGATTAAAGAAAAATGCATCAGTATTGCACATAACATTTCTTTGTTTGTTATTAAAAAAAAAATATTGCTCGAGTTCTAGATCACATTAATCTAGTTTCCCCTCGAAATAATGCAATTCTAAATGTTCTCGTATTTAAGATGTTAATAATTCAGAAGCTGGTTCTGATATGCAGAGGCGTTTCGATCTACCAGCTCCTGCCCTTACAGCACTGACTGCTTTGATGTAAGCATAAAACTAAGGAATTATATTTCAGTAATCCTTGAAGACAACAGTGTCATCGGTAGGGGCAACTATTGAGAATTAGGCTGATGCATATCACAGATATACAATTTTCCTATTTGAGTCAAATTTCATTCGGCTATTAATGCTAAGATACCCGGTAATACCTGGTAGCAGGGATATTCCTAGCACCCATTACAATACCTAATTTCTCTCAGACGTAAAATGAAATCAAGACATAAGACAGATAATAGAAGGCGTAAGCAAATTCATTCACAAAACAATAATACAAATAAATACGTGTGGAATCGGAAAATAACAATCGTTTGGTCAGATGAATGGAAAGCTGCAAATATATAATCAATGGAAACATCAAGAAGGGAATTGTAAAGTAGTGCTATGAAACAAATGAACATAAAAGTTTGAAAAGTAAAAGTAAACTTATTTAGAGTAAAGACACTTAATTTGACGACTGTGTTTCATGGGTATAGTTCTACTGATCGTGAGAATCAACTATCCATTGCAATGGTTAGAACAGACAAGTCTAAGTACAGGTGTTACGAAAACACATGTTAGAACAACCTGAGAACGCTGAAATAATTGATTAACATTTTAACCCCACAACAATTTAGGCCAAAGTTTGTTAATCATTTAATCAAAAACCATCTTACGCTTTACTTGAGTGACCTAGGTAAAAATTTATTTGTCTCAATCCATCCTTGGCGTATATTCCATCTTTCTATATAATTTCAAGAAAATCAGTTGAAAACTTTAAAAGTTATGGCAGAAAATATCATTCATATGAAAATTTGCATTGAAATGTCATTGATTTTTGAAAAATTGATGCTGATCAAAAATTATAGATTTTTTTTG
The DNA here is from genome assembly GCF_001194135.2 of Octopus bimaculoides. NCBI lineage: Eukaryota > Metazoa > Mollusca > Cephalopoda > Octopoda > Octopodidae > Octopus > Octopus bimaculoides. Next base: position 39,047,740 of record NC_068985.1, read on the forward strand.
TTGTCTTTTTTGAAACTCCAAGTGCGTAAGTTTCATGAAAATCGGTTGGATAGTCAAGGATGAGTTAAAGTAGCAAATTCATACACACACACACACACACACAGCCACAAACAGATAGAAACTGTTATTTATGTATATAGATTTCAAAATGCAGAGCAATACATATGCGCTGTTTATATCAAAATTGTTGACAAAAAGACTTGTTTTAATATGTTTATTCATTTTTAGGATTACTTCATTATCACAGATAACAGATATTTCAACATTTGAATTGAACGCTACATTTCGACCAGCGTAACCTCATACCGTTCCCAGGCCCCTCTCTCTGTCTCTACACACACATATATATTGTAGCAATAGTAAGTAGGCATCTGTCGCTCTCAAGAGACCATGGATCTGCGACCGAAGAAGTCGAGTCAGCTGTTGATGGTGGAGCAGCGTCTCTTGTGGCTGTATAGGCATACACGGGAGTGGCAGTCACGCAAACGGTGATTGCGTTTGAAGGAGCTCTCTGCCGACGCTACTGGTTTTTCCTTCCGTCGAGTGTCTTTTTCTTTGGTGGCGAGATGCTCTTTTTCTTCTGCTCTCTTCAACCCATTTTCGCAGTATTTGTCTCCAGTGTAGACGTTCATTTGCAAACTCCTCACATCTCAGAGCGGTCAAATCAAGCGACTTCATGAACGTGAAAATATATATGGCAGGCGTGTGTCTGCCTGTATGTGTATTAGTCCCCATTGCATACACAGAACATAAATCTTTTTTTTCTGCGATATATATGTTCAGTCAAATCGTTTATTCCATTGCCACTTATTGTTTACATACACTGAACTCGCACATGATTCGACCCTGCCTTAAGCTTAATTCAACATAACAGTTACATGCAAATCTACCTTCCTCTTATCTAACGATTTTGCAAAGCTTGGCACAATGCATGATGTTTAAAGAGAATCTGTAACAAACAGTTTTTTTACCCATGATTATATTATATATTTGATTTTCATCTCTGGTCTACTCTGTTGATTTTTTTCTGTACAGCTATCTTATTTCCTTTTCCTCTTCACGCATACACACACAGACACACGCATACACACACACACACACACATATATATATATATATATATATATATATGTATGGATGTATGTATATATGTATGGATGTATGTATATATGTATGTATGGATGAGTATATATATATATATATATATATATATATATATATTTATATGTATGCATATATATATGTATGTATTATGTATTTATATTCTTACATACGTTCATACATAAATGCATGTATGCATGCTTGTATATGTGTATGTGTGTATTTATACTCCACCAAAATTTCTAATTCTTTCTCTGTTAGTTGGGATATTGGCATACTTCCATTGTTTGTTTGCCGTCACCTCTTCCAGATTTGGCGAGAAGCACTTAATTAAAGATTACTGCCAAGTCGCCCCTATCGTTATGAACATTCTCGAACGTTCCATGGTTACAAGGGGAAGATGCCGTTCGAGCACCATTGCCAAGATATACGAAACTGAGTCTCAGTATATATATAAGTATACGTTCATTTCTTTCAGAGTTTACTGATAATTGCAGGAAAATTTCCCGAGATTTATTAAATGCTTCCATTAAATTGCACCTACATCTGTACCATTTAATCAAACATGATTGACAGGTATAGATTGACATGCACATATGTATATATATCTATACACACACACACACACACACACACACACACACACACACACACA
>NC_068985.1:39050141-39050920 GCF_001194135.2 Octopus bimaculoides
TATATATATATATACTTGTGCCTGTCTCTGTATGCGTGTGAATAAAGACCAAACGGGAATACTTTTTCAATGCTAATTGAGATATTATATTCGGCTGGACGCTGAAAATTTCCGTAAATTGCTGGTCTGAGTTTGAATATTTTCGATTTCCACTTGGAAAATAAAACAAATTGGACTATAAGAGAGGATTTTAATACTCTAAATAACTATCGTCTTCTACTTACTATTTTTCCGATCCTCACTCTCGAGCACCTCCTTTTCGCCCCGTTCTCTCGTCTTTTCTTTCAGTCCATATCTTTCCTACTGTGTTCGCATTAACTTACAGGCGTTATTTCATTTTATTTTAGTTTCGTCAATTTTTTTGAGGTAATTGTATTTATTTCCAAACGTATGGTGATTCTACTCCGAATGAGCCTTCGATAGATCTTATTTTGACTTCTATTGCTTTCGATATACTTCCTAATAACCCATTTTTGCATGCGCACTCACATACTTACATATGTTCATACATACATACATATATCCACTGATATACATACCCCTGTATGTATGTGCATACACACACACACATATGATAATAATAATCCCATATATATATCGAAGAGATATCAATTTCGGATATAATAATCTGTTATGAGAATAAGATATCTTCGCATAGGCTATGTATACACACACACAGACACACACAGACACACAGACACACACACACTTGTTAACTCTTGTGGGTTCGAGGTAGTTCTACATATATATATATATATATATATATATATATATATATA
>NC_068985.1:39051674-39055553 GCF_001194135.2 Octopus bimaculoides
TATATATATATATATATATATATGTATGTATGTAGGTATATGAATATATACACACACATGCACAAACACACACACGTATATATTATATACATGCATGTATACGTGTCTGCGCGCGCGCGTGAGTGCGCTATTTGAATTTATGTACATTTATGTTTAACTATTTCACTCACTATTAATTCTGACATTATTCTTTTCCAACTCTTTATTCCAAATCAATAAATAGCTTTTCTAATATATATTTTTTGTGATTCTTTGAACAAATTCATATTAGCAATGATTGTTTCTGTCAATAAAAACTTCATCAATCTGCTAGCGACTTTTCTATTTTTGCAAGAATTAATTCGCTTACGATTTTTAGATTAAATTCCTTATGTTAGTATTTTCAGACTATATTTCTGTAGTTCATAAAATTCCTAGTTTTTAGTTACAGATTCCTGCACTAATCATCCCCGTTTTATTTGTAGAACATAAAAACTGTGGTCGGATAAATTATTTGGTGCTCGAAATTGTACTTTTGTTATAGTTTAGAATCATATTGAATAAAATATGTTTATTACTAAATATATGCACATAATATATATATTAGACGTAGGAGTGGCTGTGTGTAAGTAGCTTGCTTACCAACCACATGGTTCCGGGTTCATTCCCACTTTCGTGGCACCTTGGGCAAGTGTCTTCTACTATAGCCTTGAGCCGACCAAAGCCTTAAAGAAGCCCACCGTATATATGTATATGTATATTTATATATGTGTGTGTTTGTGTGTCTGTGTTTGTCCCCCGACCCCAACATCGCTTGATAACCAATGCTGGTGTGTTTACGTCCCCGTAACTTAGCCGTTCAGCAAAAGAGACCGATAGATTAAGTACTAGGCTTACAAAGAATAAGTCCTGGGTCGATTTGCTCGACTAAAGGTAAAGTAAAAGAGTAAAAGAGAGCGTATACTTCAGGTTTCGCTGTGGAAAGACGTGATTTTTTGCTCCTGAAACAATCAAGAGTGTTACCCCTAAATTGACGAAAAATCTACTAAAACTGACAAAAAACGTAGTACTTATTATTTCATAACGGTCTACTACAATATATTGGTAAAGAAATGTTATATATTACACTAAAATTCAATATATTACATTAAAATAAGTGACGCAAGCCAGAGTTATCCTCGAAGAAAGCACGTGTGAATAAATTGTACTTTCATTTGCGGCCGCATGTAACACGTTTTTTCTTTGAAACAAAACATCTTCGTACAAGAACAAGAACTGGAATTTTAACTCTTGGGAATAAGTATCATACTCATTTTGTTTATTTCGTTTTATCTTTGGTAATACCGGATGAAAATTTGAGTTTAGTCGTATTGTTTGATTACCTTCTATTTGAAAGTTTACTGCAGTGAATTCGTTACGAAACCTTTTCTTTTCATTTTATCACTATCGTTTTTCATTTAAATTTTTCTTACAACGACCTCTTCGTTTACCTCCTATTTGAAAAATTTACGGTAGCGAATCCGTTACAAAATCTCTTACTTTTTATTATGTTTTTTTTCACTTTATCTTCTTTTCCAGCGATCCTTTCGATCTATACCATTTGTTTTTCTCTTTCCTTCATATCTTCGTTACTTGCTCCATCCCTCTCTCTTTTACACCTTCTTCTTCCTCTCTCCTCCCCTTTCATATCTTCCTCCTTTTCCCTTTTCTCTCTCTCTCCCTTTGTCTCTCTTTACACCTACCTCTTTCTTCCATATCCTCCTCCTTTTCTCCTCTCCCTCGCTTTGACACTCTCCCTACATCTACCTTTCCCACTCTCATCTCACCCTCTCCCTCATATACTTCTCCATTTCCCCCCTCTTCTCACTCTGTCTCTCCCTTTCCCTCACATCCTCCATTCTCTCCTCTCTCTCCCTCACTCTGTATTTCTTTCTCTTCCTCTCCACTCCCTCCCTCTGTCTCGCTATCGCTCCATACCTCTTTCTCTTTCTTCTCATTTCTTTATTGCCCACAAGGGGCTAAACATAGAGGGGACAAACAAGGACAGACAAAGGGATTAAGTCGATTACATCGATCCCAGTGCGTAACTGGTACTTAATTTATCAACCCCGAAAGGGTGAAAGGCAAAGTCGACCTCGGCGGAATTTGAACTCAGAACGTAATGGCAGACGAAATACGGCTAAGCATTTCGTCCGGCGTGCTAACGTTTCTGCCAGTTCGCCGCCTTGTCTTCATGTCACCCTCTCACTTTCCATCATATCTCCCTTTCTCTTTCCCTCTCCTTCCCTCTGTCTTTCTTCCTCTCTACATCCCTCTGTCTCTTTCACTTCCTCTATTCTTTCCTCCCCATCTGGGCTTAGAAAACGAAGATGGCACCAAAGTTGGAGAGCAAGAATTTAATATTCTGTTGAGAGCATGGACGATTGCAAGCGGCGATCCGCCCAACAACAACAACAACAACAACACTGCTGTACTGAAGAACAATGGCTTCTGTAGAACCATTGAGCAGATAAAGCAGAAGAAAAATTAACTGATCCGATCCTGTGCCCTTATTGGAGCACACTTTGACACTCTTCATGTCATCATAGAAAACTACTGTGGCAAGGCTGAGAAGGATAGGGGAAAGGAAGCAAATTCTAGAAGTCTATTTGATCCAGTTGTTCCACAAAAGAATGGATCCCCCACTCCTCTGAAAAATCAGGCTGATAAGGATAGGGATACTAAGGAAGTAACAACCCGAAATCCCTCTGTGCCAGTGGTGCTACAAAGGAACGGAGTCCTTACCCCACTGGACAACAAGAGGAATGTAAGTGCTCCCACCAGAAAAGGAAGGAAAGAAAATGAGCACGAACATAAAGAAGAAAAGGGAGAAAAGAGAAAAGGGAAAAATGAAATACCTATCAGTCCGATTTTACCTTTTCTTAAACTTATTAAAATTTAATAGTATTTTAGAATGTCTAATGGAATTAAAAATTATTTTTATGCATTTGTGTACATTTAAACTAATTAAATATTTTACAGAATAATAGAATTAAAATTGCTTTGATGAACTTGGAAAATGGGTGCCTCATGAATTGTTCGAAAGCAACCGCAAATCCCGAGTTGACAATTTATAAATACTGAAACATGACGTATTACATCATTTTACGTATATTTTCAACCTTTAGTATCAAATTATATAATAGTATGGCTATTTAAAGATTAATATAAGTGCTGATATGATTTTATATTCACTTGTAAATAGTAACACATATATTATACTCTGTTTTAGTGCTATTGACTGCATATTATATAAAAATTACATCGCAGTCAAGAATGATTTTTTTTCTTTTTTCGGGTTTTGACTTTTCTCTATTAGTAAATATTTGTCTTTCATAAAATACTCATCTGAAGAGGTAAATGGTATCGTTGTCATGTGCTTAAACTTAATAAATACACGACAGAATCAATCGTGTGTTTCTTTTGAAATGACAGCAAGCGGAAAATTCTCATGGACGTAGAGTTCTCGAGAGACTCGAGCAAATTCTGACTGAAGTTTGTTGACATTTCAATTCGTTTCTACTTTAACCGTTTAACCTTTTCCCAAATAACAAAATTTGGTCAATAGCGAAGGATTATTTGAGATCAGTAGACGATTTAAAGTCCTTGACGTTTTAGGGAAAAAAATTGCTTGTCTGTGATTTCTTTTGATATAACTCTAATTTAATACAAATTATCAACAAACCAACAAATAAAACGTATATGATAGGGGTAAGATACCATAGACTGAAACTTGAAACCAGTAATTTAAATGAGGTTAACAAACCACACACACACACACATACACGTGTGTGCGTGTGTGTGTATATATGTATATATATATGAATGCATGTGTATATATATATATATATATATATATAT
>NC_068985.1:39056036-39056861 GCF_001194135.2 Octopus bimaculoides
TCCTGTCTTAGAATTATCCTCTCGTGTGATACAATAGTCACGTGTTTATTTCTTCAGCAAATGCATGTTATTCTTTACATCATTATTATTACTTTTTTTTCTTTTACAAACTCTACAAATCTGAACGAAAAACATTGCATAATCATATTCTAAAGAGAACAAACGCTAAAATCTCCCAACTGCCAGACGCATTCTTTGTTTTCATTGAGTTTTTATGTTAAAATTATGTGCAGCTTAACGAAAGCAGGTTCATGTTCAGGTGTGTTCAATATTAATGTTCATGGAGCACATCCCAATATTTAATTAGCATGATTATTGTTTTCAATCTATTTCTTTTACCTATGGTTATCAAGCACTTATCAATAAAAGCTTGAATATAAGATTCTAAAAGATTCCTGGCTTTAAGGGTGTCATGAAAGGTCTGGCTGAACGTTCAACCTTCTGCGTTGGAGGGTTTTGTTACAGGACATAGAAAAGTGGAAAGACCGCTACCATAAGTGAGTTAATCCGAGAGGGGAATATATTGGATAAAATCAGAATTAACTGATCCCCGTGTATTTTCTTTTACCCAAAGCCAGGAACTTTTCAGCACCATCTCCTATATATATTGAAATATATATCTAAGGTTGGATATTTCAAATTCACAGTTCTAAATCCTACTAAGCGTAGATATTAAGAAAGTTCAGTGAGTTGGCCCTACAAATGGGTAGACAATATTTGAGCAATATCTCAAGGCGTTGATGGATGCGCAGGATGAAAAAAATCCACCACGGAGAGACTTTTAAACACTGTGCGCGTGTGTGTGTGTGTGTGTGTGTGTGTGTG
>NC_068985.1:39056904-39060123 GCF_001194135.2 Octopus bimaculoides
GTGTATATATATATATATATATATATATATATATATATATATATAAACACAGTCGGCTCCACCTCTGAATACATATGTATTTTTTATAAATAATCTACCGAGTTTGATTCACCACCGTTAGTCTATTACACAGCGAACTAGAATCGACATGGTGACGACGTGGAATTCTAAAGATAGCGGCTGTGCCTGAAATAGCAAAATATATTCTAACAATTTTTTAGTCTGTTCCCATTTATATTGTGTAAGGTCCTCGAGCCCTTGTTTTTCTTCGACAATTCCAGACGTTGTTCTAACTTCTGTGAAAACGGTTTTTTATGGGTTAAAGAGCCGTTAGTGGAGAAAGAAATAAATATTAAAATAATGATAATATCAATAATAATAATGATAATAATTATTATTGTTGTTGTTGTTAAAAGAAATTATTATTTTTATTGTCATTATTGAAAAATCCCAAGAGGCAAATACAGTTTATTGAATTTTATAGCGTTCATTTTATGATACGAAACATAAAATAAATAAATAATTGTAACTTGGAAATCTCTTGGAGCAATTTAGATTGAGCAATAGAATTTAAACCATACAAAATATGTTTTTGAATATTAGAATATTTAGACAGACCCAAATTCATACAAGTACATCCGTGTATGAGAATTACTAATAGGAACTAATACATACATATGTTTATTAAATGTCATTCATACATTACATGTAAGCGTGTATAGATAAATAAATAAAAAACAGAATTTATGACTGACACGAAGTGTGTCTTCTCTGTACATCCTTAAGGTACGGATACGAGTGCGTGCGCGCACACACATATTCATATATGAATAAAATATTCTCCCATTCAAAATAGTTATAGGTATATAAGAATACAAGTATATATCTATATATGTGCGCGTGCCTATATATGTATTTCTAATGCGCATATATGTACACTTACGCATATACATCATATATATATATATATATATATATATATAATGATGTATATGCGTAAGTACGTATGTATGCGTGTTAGAAATACACACGCATAGATGTATTATATACGTATATATATGTGTGTGTATATGTGTTGTATGTATGCATGCATGTGTGTATGTATGTTGTCTTCTATGATCAATCATTTGAAGTCTTCCTGTAAGGAACAGAATGTGTACTAACAAAAATATGTTCCATTGTAGGAATATAAAAATAGCAAATACAAGGTCACATATTCAACTTAGAACAGTCTTACATACATTTATTTTTCTGTTTATAAATTTCACTTGCAATGTACATGTCAGGTTCATTTCATTATCTGTGAACCTTACTTTTCCTACCTTGTCACATAGGTATATTTACTAACAAAACTAAGTGCATCAATTAGTATTGTTATAAATGTGAATTTAAAATTTGGGTCCAGGGGCTGATTTTCGAAGATTATACACAAGAGCAGCTCAGCTGACCTCCAAAAGGATACATGCTTTTACCTGTCTGTCCGAAACAACTACATCTATTGCATCATGTTCGCAATTGGAAGATGCTTTGATGAGAATGTTTCACTATAAGTCTCTGAGCTTGTTTATTCATCTATCCAATAGAATTGGTTCTTTTTATATTTATCCAAATCGAAAAATGTAAAGCAGAAGAACTTAAAGTGAAATTCTTGACTTACTAAAATTATATACTGGTCGAAATAAAGGAAATACAGCAAACGATAAAAGCAACCTACACCGAAAATGAAGGGGAGATAATTTTACAGAAATCAACAATACTTCTTATTTCTTTACTGCCCACAAGGGGCTATACACAGAGGGGAGAAACAAGGACAGACAAACGGATTAAGTCGATTATATCGACCCCAGTGCGTAACTGGTACATATTTAATCGACCCCGAAACGATGAAAGGCAAAGTCGACTTCGGCGGAATTTGAACTCAGAACGTAGCGGCAGATGAAATCTTCTTAAAAAATACGAGATTATAATAATTTCAATGTCATAATTAGCGAAAGCGAAACCAGTCGACAAACACAATATGAAATATATTAAAAAATATATTAAAACTATGTAAAGTATGTGAATTTTCCTTCTTTTATGTTTTTTATATATATATATATATATACACGTCGCGCGCGCACACACAGACACAGACACACACACACACATACACGCACATATATATGTATATATATATATATATATATATATATATATATATATATATATATATATATATATGTATGCGTGTGTCGCTGTGTCTTTCATATTTGCCTGTGTGTGCTTGTCTATGTGTGCGTAATTGTAAATGTTTATGCGCCAAAACTTCTAGCTTCGCAGTAGTAGCCATATTTCAAATATTTTCACATAATTGCTATTGTATATAAGTAAGTAGGAGTAACAATATTTTGCCGATGGTCAGTCTGACTTGAAGATATTCTATTGATTATGCCTCGTTTTACAACACAATATAAACATATCTAGTGGAGAGTTAATCAAATTAAATTCAAGTGAAAAATGGAAGATGCTTCTTGTGATTCTGGTGGCGTGGTGGTGAATGTGATAGTGTTTGTAGTGGTGTGAATGGTGTTTGTGTTGATTGTGGTTGTGTGAAGGTGGTATTGTAGTTGGAGGAAAAAGTGGTAATGTCGGTAATGGTCCCGAAGGAAAGAGTGGTAGAAGTTACCTCTTCCTGCTACCAGCAATAAGTAAATGACGTAGCAGAAAAGTAAACAAGCTAAAACCTGGAGACAAAACACAGAAATGTATTTGTTTTTAGAAAAATAGAAAAAAAATATAGAATAATGAAATATAACGAGTAAATCGTGTAAATATTTCTTTTACACAAACACACACATATATAAAAAATATTGCGCGCGCACACACACACACACACACACACACACGCACACACACACATATATATATATATATATATATATATATATATATATACATATGTACTATATAGATATTACATATACATAATATATATGTATACATATATGCATCTATATATATAAATATATATATACATATATATATATGTGTGTGTGCATAGTTATTTACAAATACATGTATATAAATATGCATATATATATACACGCACATACATACATGCATATATATATATATATATATAAACATATATGTATATATGTTTATATGTGTATATGTATATATATATATATATGTATATATGTATATGTATATAATATAAATAATATATATATATATATA
>NC_068985.1:39060792-39063053 GCF_001194135.2 Octopus bimaculoides
ATATATATATATATATATATAAACATATATGTATATATGTTTATATGTGTATATGTATATATATATATATATGTATATGCACAGGCGAGGATGTGTGGTAACGAGTTTGCTTCCCAACCACATGGTACAGGTTCAGTTCCACACTGCGTGGCACCTTGGGCAAGTTTCTTCTACTATAATCTAGGGCCAACCAAAACCTTGTGTCTGTATTTGGGATACGGAAACTAAAAGAAGCTCATATTAACATTAGCACATGAATACGGGACTCATATTCATTGTCAGAGTATTTTCTCCTCTTGAGTATGTTTTGCGGGATCGATTAAAGACGTCCTAGTCGTAACTATCCTACAATGCTATATATTGAGCGACTGCGACTACATCGTTGTCCAACGTGATCTTTCGTAAAGACGACCAAGTACGATTTCGTGCAGGTTTGGCTATTTTTTCAAGCAGGTTAAGAAAACAACGTGTATAGTATTTCTCATTAGTAGTTGAAAGATTTCATTTTTCGTGTATTTAAGCTAGGCAACAGTCTTTGGGTGGGCATTTAGTATATAATAATTGTTCCTATAAAGAGCTAAGGATGATACCTGTCAGTTTATGAAGATAAATTTTCTATTGTGAGTTGTGCCGTTCTTGTACAAAAGTTGGTCGGAGAAAAGAAATCGTTTATTTAATTTAATACCAGAGGGATTTGTGGCTACTACTGTGATACAAGACTGGCATACTTGGGTTAATTAATTTTATACATAGGCTTAAAGACAATCATTCTTGAAGAAAGTAGTGCATTCAGTGGTATCAGATTAGATTAAGTAACCCAAATCTTAGCCCTAAACCCTGATCCTAACACCAACCTTAAATCTAAACCTAACCCTGTTAGTTGGCTACCTGGAGGGTCTGTAGGCACCGGACTCCAAATCCTGGGTCACATCAATGAAATCTACCGTTTTTCGGTTGGTTTCTATCGTGACCTTCAGTCCGAGGAAATTCATGGTCCCGGTGTGGTCCTTTCTAAGCTTACATAGCGTATGGCCATTCACATACATAAATCCATACCTTTATTCAACGAATACTACGTTACAAATTCATAATCGCTTCAATGTCTGTGTGTGTGTGTGTGTGTTTGTGTGTATGTGTGTGTGTGTGTGTGTGTGTGTTTGTGTGTGTGTGTGTGTGTGTGTGTGTGTGTGTGTGTGTGTGTGTGTGTGTGTGTATGTGTGTGTGTGTGTGTTTGTACATACAGACAAGTAATCAAAAATTGATTTGAAGTATCGCACAATAACTTTCAGTTGAGTCTTAGATTATTTTATGTTTACTGTCAAAACTATTTCATATCAAAAATAACATACATATACAAAAGAATGTGCGTGTGGACGCGCATATAAGTGTACAATTATGTTTTCCGTTCCAGCTTACACACGTACACGATTGCATGTATATATATATATATATATATAATATCAAGAATGTAAAACGTCTACCGCATCTTTGTTGTCATTAGCATAAAATTTCACTATCAGCAGCATTAAGATTTCATCATCATTATCAACAACATTAACAACATCAACAACAACTACACCATCATCATTGCTGTCATTGGCATCATCCTCTCCCTTCTATCATCATCATCATCATCATCAGCAGCAGCAGCAGCAGCATTAACCATCATAAGCATTATGCCCACCAGCAGCGGGAGAGAATAAATTAGATGCTAGTTTTTATCATATAATATGAACTTTTCATTTATTAGATATTACGACCAAAAATTGAAGAACACATGCATTTTACTATTTACTTTGGAATAATACAAGACTTGAAGAATGTAAATTTGGCAAATTTTCTCTGTTGGCTTCTCTCCAGAAATCTAGTGAGCAAGCTGCGATCACATTAGGATTTATTAGCAGTGGCTGCGTGCAATCACTGAACAGTTGTGGGGAGAGCTTACGCAGTATTTGTTCAGTTTACAGGCTCTCCGTATATTTCTGAGGCACTTAATAAGCTCAGTATATGGGTTAAAGTGGTGGTGGTGGTGGTGGTGGTGGTCGAAGTGGTGATGGTGGTCGCCGTCGTAGTGGTGGTGGTGGTGAAATTTTGTGGCCTTGATTTTCAAGTTTTGCTTAGCTCTAGAAATACTTCTGTTTCTCTGTACGTCCTTCCACCTTAGTTTTATTTCTTGGGTAATCACTGCAGGCCAGAAGTAATTGATTGTAAGCCTTTTGGCTAGCATTTACTGAAAGCCTAATCCTCTCTCTCTCCCCACT
>NC_068985.1:39063226-39064392 GCF_001194135.2 Octopus bimaculoides
CCCCCTCTCTCTCTCTCTCTTTTTCTTGAAATACAAAATGACGTACAAGGAAAAAGGGAGAGAAAGGCAATCAAAAAAAAAAAAAAAAGGCGAGTAAAAGTAGAAGTGGATAAATATAGTAATGTTGTACTTCGGCTTAAAATAGATGGGATAATATTGATCGAAAGTAAAGAATATTGGTTAACAAATAGATGACTGGTTCGTCATAGCAATCAAAAGGAATGTTTTGAATTTCTATATAAAAATAAATACGACAGTGAACTACACATATATTGTATGTGAAAGAATGTTATGGAAAATAGTGAAACGATTTCAGATTTGATATTTTACAATAATGTGAGATTAGTTGGATTTGCATGGATTTGATGGAAGGGTGGGGAAATAGTGTAGAGACTGAATGTTATGGAAATCTGAAGGAGAGTTCTTAAATTAATGTTATTAAATACAGTGGAACTGTATAGAACTGAGATTCAAAGAAATGGTATTTAGTAGTGTGTAACTATTTCGGAATCTGTAGAGAATATTGTCGCCAGATGTCTTCAAGCAAGATGTAATCCCTTGGAAAGAGGAAACTGCAAACTGCTTTTGTATTCTAGCCAAGAATTTGTTCCTGTACATTCTTTAGGTAGACAACTTTTTAAAGGCGCGCCTGAAACTGTAGACATCTGTTTTCTTTATTAAAATATAAGACGTTTCAATTATTTAAACTTAGTAGTGTTAGAGAACCACTACGTCGCTGCTCTGCCAGCGAGAAATAAAAAATATAACTCTCTCAAAGTGTACTCCACCGTCTTAAGCAAAAATGAACACAATAGGTAATACAGTTTTAGATATAATAAAGTTTGGGGTTGTAGTGACGAAACTTCCTTTGAACATGGTTCTAAACAACTATACAGAACAAACATTAAGTAACTATTAATGACCGTAGCAAGACGAAACTTACTGGATGACAGTGACTTGAGTAGTTGTTCATTAATTTGTGTGCCTAATATTTGTTGACAAACAAACCAACAGCTTAAGCTGTGCCTTTCTGTTTGTCTACAATCAACAATAAGAAATAAATGTGACATAAATATTATTAAAAGTTTAAGATTTAATGTGATATACATACATACATACATATATATATATATATGTATGTACTATGCGTGTATGTATGTATATAT
>NC_068985.1:39065017-39069735 GCF_001194135.2 Octopus bimaculoides
AGAGAGAAGGCACTTTAAACACTTGCTTATATATGCTCCACATTTGTTTCACCACTTTGGTTGTTTCGAACTCTGAGTTGAATAATTTAAATGCAATTAGATGCTTAACCACAACGGATCGTCAGGGAAACACTTTAAAGCACTACATTACATTACAGGGAACTAAATCTGAAGTCTGACTTTGTTCTCTGCAAAATAATGTACGTAGAAATGAATGAGATAAACTTGGGTTAATTATAATTTCTCCTATAATTGCTCTGTGTAGTATAACCATTAATACTGCTAAGTATCGTTGTAGCCGAATGATGACAATTTATTTCTAATTATAAACTCAACAGTAGCAATCGTGTATGTATTTGTGCACATACGATACACTATATATATGTACATCCAATTTCATTTACCTGGAATCCATACATTATCAGTAATGTATTATAGAGTTAGTAGAAACGACAACGTATTCCGTTCATGTAAGACCTGTACACGGGCTTATGTTAGAAACTGTAGTTTTTAATAGAGTGAAAGGTGTTCAATTTTTACAGAAATGTTAACACAAAGATCTCAGAAGGATTATCCGTTGTTTTATGTGTAGTGATAAAGATCGATAAAGGCGGCGAGCTGGCAGAAACGTTAGCACGCCGGGCGAAATGCTTACCGGTATTTCGTCTGCCGTTACGTTCTGTGTTCAAATTCCGCCGAGGTCGACTTTGCCTTTCATCCTTTCGGGGTCCATAAATTAAGTACCAGTTACGCACTGGGTTCGATTTAATCGACTTAATCCCTTTGTCTGTCCTTGTTTGTCCCCTCTATGTTTAGCCCCTTGTGAGCAATAAGGCAATAGATAAAGATCGATATTGATAAAAGGGGATACATTTTAACATCAGGTGTAAGCAATGGATTTAACATTGTATATGTCAGTTTTGGTTATTGATTCATTTATCTATTGTTATCAACAAAAGATAAATGAAAATTACTGAGTTTCGGTACTATTTGACAGAAAAACCGCAAAATTTGAGACAAATTACTTATAATGCATATCTAGCGTTCAGCTTTTGCCGCTAATGTCTTGAAATGCCCTACTATGCCATAATGGTTGATAATTCCGCGTGCACCGATAGGTTAAAGGCCTGATGAAGCTCTAAGTCTGATACCATAGACACGAAGCTAAGCGTTATAATGCATTATCTTTTGTTCTACTTCGACATTCAGCGTTTTATAATGTGATTGAGAAAGTAACAAAACCTGAATTCTCATCTGAATTTTATCAAATTGACGTTAATAAATACTTTATGAACTGCAAATACCTTACAAATATTTTCTACTCTAATGGAATTTATCTATTTTAAAGAAAGCAAAATTTGGAAACGTTCGGCATCACTTGCTGTAAGCGTTTTAGAGCATCAACTAAACCTGAAACCACTTGAAATTCCAAAATGGTTTTCATTCATGTTTGTAACTTTTTTTTTTAATTATTAATAACCTTAGGAGCTACATCTACTTTGCAAAATTGTATTTTTACTTCCTAAAAATTCCTTCGTTTCTGCACATGTAAGAAATAACTTTATTGAAGAATTTAGGCTAATGAGACTTCAAACACAGAACAACACCAAATAAAAATCCAGCCTCAAACGTCAGCTAAATCGATCTTCAGCTTTCATCTAACCGGTGTTGGTAAAACGTGTACTACTATTATAATGTAATCAATATTCAATCGAAAGAACATCTTGTCAATTAGAATACACCTTGCACCAATGTAAGAAAACAGTATTATCACAATTCATGGAATATTTTTAAAATGAATGCTATATAAAACTTGAAACATATTTTCAAAGGAAGAAAATTCGAATCAAGGAATATTAAAGAATTTTAATTTTCTTAGTAAAAATAATATTGTTTCTTATTTGACTTTTATGAATGTGTATATGTACTTTAATCTTTGCAGTTATCGATTTTGTTAGTAGGGAACCGGAATAAATAATTTTCTATAATTAGTTTCCTTTCTTTTTTTTTTCCTTTTTTTTTTTTTTTTAGCGATGGTAATTCTTCTTTCTGATACATAAAAAAGTTAGCACCAGTAATGTACTGAAATCAATGTTATTGATTGGAATGCGTGCTTACAGATATGTGTCTCTAATTTCAAGTATGCGATATACTTATGAAGTTCGCCTCGATATCACGTGTTTCCAGTTCAATATTAATGCGCGCACTTATGATAGTATTCTCTAGTATAGCTCAGCACAACCGAAATGCTGAGAAAGAAATATGGTGGCGAAAGCTATGTGGCAACCTATCAGATGAATTGTATCTGTTCTAGGGTGGTAAACCTAATCCACCTCCCGGTTTAGCATTACCATCTGATTCGCAGAGGCTTTCAACGCAGTTCAGTCTTTTGCAAACATTCGAAGCATATCTTTTGAAATAAGACACTCAACCACAGTGAGGTATCATCCTCTTTTATGCTATCAATCACATAAATCTTGAAAAATGAGTTATCTCAAAATAAAGAAAATTTGGAATTGAGTCCGCAAGTATAGACATATTTGTAAGGAATTCCTTATTTTTATTAGCTCAGGTGTGTAATATGGTTACTCGGTGAATTTGCAGAATTGTTATAAAATAAAAAATCGGAGAAAAATCTCCTATGGTTTTTTTCTATTCCCGCACGTTACCCCGCTTGGTTAAAATTACCTTGAGTACCTCTTAGATTGATAAAATAAAGTACTAGTCAGATTCCAGAGACACTTAATTCCGTTGCTGATATGTACCAAGATATAAGTGGCTTACATGGTACAATTGATCCCATCTTGTCATTCACTCACAATTATCACACTTATACAAGCACACACAGAAGGACATACGTCCAAACACGCACAGACATACACAAACACACAAACACACACACACAAACACACACACACACACTCTCTCTCTCTCTCTCTCTCCCTCTCTCTCTCTCTCTCTCTCTCACTCTCTCGAACACTGAGTCCTTTAAAATCTGTGGTAAGGCAAAATAAATAAATAAACAAACAATGAATAGAGTGCAAATGTTCTGTGTTTTTCGATTTGCATGTGACAAGCCTAGTTGGCCGCCAACTAAGCAAGCAATTAAAATTCAAATTTAAATTAGCAAACGACTCCATATTTATTGAATGAAGTAGTAGCTTAAAACTGTCGTGAAACGTTATCGTTATTCGTGGTCTCTAAGTCGTGACTGAGGTGTAAAAGTGTCATTAACATCGACACACGCCATAAAGTCGACCGGTTTATAGAAATGGGAAGAAAGGACTTTACGCTTTGGTCAGTAGGTTCGCCATTTTGCATTATGCACTATTTTTATTTCATTTCATTATATTTTGTTTAATACTATTTATATTTCTTGTTAACACTGAGGCAACACTCATTCCATGTCTTGTTTTCTTTCCCCTCTCTATAAAAATGTTACTATTCAATTCTCGCTTTTTATATCTTTGAGGCAATACCGGAACACTCTATCTTTCTTGTATCATCTTCCTCGTTTTTATCTATTCTGACTCTATTTTTTCGTCATTTTCTCCACGAATGTGTACGTTTATATTTGTTTATAACTGCACGCAGCTTACACATTTCTACACACACACAGCAATAAATACATTTACACGTGCATATAATGTGTCTGTGTATACGTGTATATACATAAATACATGCATATAGTGCATATAGTGTGTATATACATAAATACATGCATATAGTGCCAACCTAAATAACTAACTAGAAACAGAGATCACATAGTCGCGTGCATAAATACTCTAACGTACATATATCTGCACACGCAAGTAGATATCTATATAAAAATTATATGCAAGAGGCTGTTTGTACGTTCATACAGTGTGTATAGTCCGTATGTAACCAGTGTGTATATGCATATTTCTGAGTGTATGCATACTGGAACGTAGAAAAGAAAGCATCGCAGGTAGCTCTTGACAATGCCTCGTGTCACACACCTAACATATGATTTCTTGACAATTTTTGTCATTCCTCCTTGATTTTCTTATAAATTTTATTTTGTCCGTTGTCCATTCTCCTTTTCCTTCTTCTTCTTCTTCTTCTCCTTCTTCTTCTCCTTCTTCTTCTTCTTCTTCTTCTTCTTCTTCTTCTTCTTCTTCTTCTTCTTCTTCTTCTTCTTCTCCTTGTCTTTATTATTATTATTATTATTATTATGATCATCATCCTCATCACCACCATCACGGTCATCATCACCATCATCATCATCATCATCGTCGTCCTCGTCGTCGTCGTCGTTGTTGTTTTGTGAAACAAACGTCCGTCATTTTATTTTATTTTTCTTTGCTTTCTCAATAATGTTTTATGAAATCGTGACTCCATAAATTAGCTCTAAAACCATCATTAGCACAAGGATTATTCTCGAAAATTAAACAATAAATCAACGTACAAGTTGATTACGTTGAATACATTTCGAATAATTCCTAGTTGTCTTTTTGAGAATTGTCTTTAAATGAGAATGATGTAACTTTACCTTGGCTTTATATTCTTACTGTGTTTTTTTTTCTTGGAGTTTTTGTTTATTTCAGTAGTTTAGGGATTTCTCTTTTATGTTTGTTTGTTTCTGTCTTTATTTTCTCATTTTTTCTCCCATTGAATATATATTTTTTATATTTGTTGTTTCTGCTCAGGTTTTATCTCTCTTTTCTTTTTTTTCTTTTTTTTTTGGCTTTAGTTTT
>NC_068985.1:39069920-39071464 GCF_001194135.2 Octopus bimaculoides
AAAACAAATAGGAAAACAAAAAAAAAGAAAGAAGAAGAAGAAGAAGAAGAATATGGTAATATAGGCAGTGACAGCGGCAGTTAGGACGACGACAATGATGATGACAATGACGACGACGACGATGAAGGTGGCGACGACGACGACGACGACGACGATGATGATGAATGAAGATATTAGTTTTGTTTAAAATCAAAGATGAAAGATACAAGCGAAATAGAACGACAGGCAGGGAGAGATGGTACAGAGAAATGTTCTGTGAAAAACAATGGAAGAAAGGAGATTCCGAATGATAAGGAAAAGAATATAGAGGTAGGAAAGAGGATGAAAGAAAAGAAAGAGAAATTTGCCATTAAAATAGGGTAGAATATGGAGAAAAAAAGAGAGCCAGAGAAGAACAGAGTGAGAAAACTGAAGTATGAGCAAAGAATGGTACTTGCACATGCGTCAGCTAGTATATGTGTCAATATGAGTGTGTATGTATGCATATGTATGCGAGTATATGTGTATATGCATTCGTGGAGCGAAAAGGGACAACAAGCAAGTTTAAGCGAAATTAAACGAAAGACCTTAGAATGATGACTGATAATTTTTTTTATTCAAAGAGTTAAGCATAAAAAGAGAACCACTCAAACTTTAAGTGTGATGCGTATGACAGTATTCCTCCAAGACATATGGACTGTTCAGTGTCACTACGAATTGTGAATAAAGGATTAATATTACAGTCTTTCAGTATTGTTTAATTATGTCAAATATGAATGCTATTTTATATTGTTTTAATGGTGTCGGGCAGAACAAAAATTCAACGCATTTTTATATCTCACTGTGTGGAACTACGGTGAGAAATGTTGCAATTTCTGCATAATATATTCCACACGCATCACTGATTTTCCTCACGAATCATAAATCTTGATTTATATGCATTTTATTTTATTATTATTCACTTATTTATTTATTTATTGTTGTTGTTCTACTATCGGGTACATTGTGGGTTAAGTACGTTTATGAAAAATCCTTATTTTTTCCTACAATTTGAAAAATTATATGCATGCGGATGGTGTAATAGTAAGATGTAAGGGCACACCATTGTAAACTCATGGGTTCGATTCCTGTTCCGAGTAGCATGTTGTATCCTTGGGCAAGACATGTCATTTCACATTGCTTCAATCCACTTTGCTGAAAATGAATACCCGCTGACTGGCAGCGGAGCCCTGTCTCCCTCCAGCTCTTTCATCTTTGATGTTACGCTAATGTAAAGCTTGAATGGGTAGACGATACAATACCCGCTCGTGACTACACAGGTATTTTTAACAATTAGAGAAACTGTACAAGAAGCTACCTGACCCCGGAACCTACAGATATGCGAGCAACGGCCTAGCCTGTATATGAATACACACATACACACGTGTAATATACTACGTGTGTTGGGCATATTTAAAAGAAGCAGACATACAAGCAACTACATCGAAATAGAAAAGAGAAAAAAGATAAGAACCGAAAGAGAAGAAATGATTGATAAAATACAGGACTTTATTAATTAATATTTA
>NC_068985.1:39071474-39077366 GCF_001194135.2 Octopus bimaculoides
AGAGAGCCAAAAGGGAACCTGCAAGGCAATCTATCCAACTACGGAACGGTTCAGTTAATTCGCCACTTTATATACGCAAACACACGCGTGCGCGCGCGCAGACATAGCTACTAATGACAGTGCTCTTGCCGCAAGCTACTTCATTTTTCTAACTTATTTTCGTCAGGTTCTTTGTGCATTATTTTATTTGTTTCTATCATTCTATATTATTTCTACACAAACTTTTATTCATTTTTTTGGTATATTACTTTTCTACCTTATGTAATATTTCTTAATTATAGTTAGAAATATATCGACTAATAGAATTATAAAGAAATAATGGCTTCAAATTTTGCCACAAGGGTAGCCATTTTGGTTGAGGAGTTAAGTCGATTACATCGACCTCAGTATTTCACTGGTACTTAATTTACCGACCCGGTAAGGATGAAAGGTGAAGTCGACCTCGTTGGAATTTGAACTCAGAACGTAGCGACAGGCGAAATACCGCTAAGCATTTCGCCCGGTGTGCTAACAACTCTGCCAGCTCACCACCTATAATAATGAAATAATAACAATCTCGTGTTAATATTACCTGAGACCAAGAAACATTAGCAGAAACGTTAGCACGCCGGGCGAAATGCTTAGTGGTATTTCGTCTGTCTTTACATTCTGAGTTCAAATTCTGCCTAGGTCGACTTTGCCTTTCAACGTTTCGGGGTCGATAAATTAAATACTAGTTGCATACTGGGGTCGATCTAATCGGCTGTTCCCTCCCCAAAGAATTCGGGTCTTGTGCTTAGAGTAGAAAAGTTAGCAAGATAAAGAACACGGTATCAATCGAAAAGACAATAACTGAATGAAACAAAAAGGGAAAGAGAAGTGAATATACCGCGTTAAACACAAGTACGGGAACAACTTATTCGAGAGAAGTGAGAAAACTTTCGGCTCAAAATACTGTGCAACATAAACCAGCTCGTGATCAGCTTACATATGGTTTCGAGAATGTATGCTGACGTAAAATTCTGGTCAGCGTAGTCCAGGAAATCATAAATTTTCTCCAGAACATAAACAGATTTTGAACCGAAACGCTGAGCAGTATTGTCGAACACAACAGTTATTTTCCAATGACAAAGATAGCAACTGACAGCTAAGAACAGAATTGATGGTCAAAACAGACAGACGGAGATGTTGAATGTCATACGCGCAATGCTGGTAGTAGCTGTCAAAACAGCTTGTTATAGTAGTGTTGTGTGAAGGCGCGTAGCTAAGTAGTTAAAGCATTCGATTCACGATCGAAAGATCGTGAGTTCAACTCTCGGAGATCTGTTGTGTCCTTGAGCATGACACTTTATTTCACGTTGCTGCAGTCCACTCAACTGGCAAAAATGAGCAGTAGCTGTATTTCAAAGCGCCAGTCTTGTCACACTCTTCACACTCTGTATCACGCTGAATCACCCTGAGAACTACGTTAAGGGTACACATATCTATGGAGTTCTCAGCCACTTACACGTTAATTTCGTGAGAAGACTGTTCCGTTGATCGGACGCCATTATTTTAATGTGCTAATTTTCAACGGAGAAACATTGGCTGCATTCAAGAAGTGCTAGAATTGCTTCAACTAGATGAAGTTTTCAAAACTGATTCACCAGAAGGAAAATATTTCGAAGGTTCAACAGTACTAAGAACATGTGCTGCATGAAAGGAAGCGATGCTAAAGTTGCTAGTTGCCTTTTCATTACAGAATTCATGAAATTAAAGGTAGATCTTTTAGAGCACCAAGAAATGTTGTAAATGATGAGCCATCTTCTCTGCATAAATACTTTCATAATTCTGATGAACAAGTTTCTCACGATATCAGATAGGTGGCTTTAGATTAATATATGTAACTATTGTTGGAATATCAGTGAAATATATGAATATCGGCGAGAAAAGCAATAAACAGTTATTTCGAACGAGAATACCTTAGGATATATGTTCCGCCAGTTTTCAGACAATCTTTTGTTACTTTCGTAATTGTAAATGCATTGAATCACTAACTGCCTTCTGGGATCCCATAACCAATAACATTAGTTTTCATGGCTGGTTGCTGACAAATTATTCTGCTTTGTAAGAGTAATTTACTCAGTATTTCTGCTACATTCGAAAAAATATCGTCTAATTTGTATCGTTCAATACACATTTCGACCCTCATAAAAACAAAATTTTGGTTTCTTTATAATTATACACGTAATTATTTTTCATAATTATGTGATATAAAATAATAATAATATCATGGGTTTCAAATTCTAGCACAATACCAGCAAGTTCGGGGAAGTGGGTAAGTCAATTACATTGATCCTAGTGCTCAACTCGTATTTAGTTTATCAACCTCAAAAGGTTCAAAGTAAAGAGTCGACCACCTGCGGAATTTGAACTCAAAACGTATAGACGGACGAATTGCCGCTAAGCATTTTGCGTGGAGTCGTAACGATTCTGCCAGCTCACCAATAATTGCTTGTATATGAAAAATAGTACTGTTTCAACCATGATCTGACTTAGTCTCAATCAGTCATATTATAGACTTATAATGAAACGAGTTTCAACCGTTTCGAACGTTTTCTTTTCTTTTTTCGCCAAGTATATCAGGGACAAAATATCCCAAGTGTCTTCTTTTGTTAATTAAAAAAATATTTTCATTTGGCTGCTATTTCTATTTTGTCAGCTCACCTGAAACATCAACGCACTGTCGGTAGTAGGGATTACCTAAAGTTCATTTGCACTAAACTGCCAGTACTAATTATAAGCTCGCCTATAAATGCACACTTACGAAGGTCGATCTTATACCAGTAAACCTTTGGTAATAATCTTTGCAGTTCTTGCCATACTATCTTTTCTTTTCTCCAAGATTCATTACACAATGTGTCCTCCCATTGTTAATATAATAGCATATGACTTGAGTAAAAGTTCGCTGCTAAGCAGGATGTATGCACACGTGGAGGCTCCTTCGTTGTACTACGGTGGAAATTGAAATCAAAACCGAAAGGATGAAATGCTGTTTGTGTGTTAGTTACCATTAAATTTTCTATCACTCTCTCACCTCCTTATATATTAATGAATGATAAAGGAGCTGAATGCTTGATTTACAGGAAATAGCAGCCAAACATATCTCAAATAATATATTCCATGTTTTTATAAAAGAAAAAGTAAGAGAGAATAATATACACTGAATGAACGAAGTTATGGCTTTGGTCATCAGCCTCCCACATGTGATCTGTCGTGGTACTAAACAAAACCAACACTAATAACACAGGCAAGGAATCTCAATATCGTTACACCACTGCTAGAAACGGTAGCCAAATATGTCACAGGATTACATTGACAGTCACCTGAAATTTGAATGGGTACCTTTGATAATGCAAATTTAGAAAACTGGTTTAAAATACATGTTATTCATAACTATAATGTCATTGATCATAGTCTACTCAGTAATGGTTAGCCTGCGGCTAAATAATAGCAACACTATATCTTGTAAATAAAAGTGTCTGCCGTTAATAATATCAGTATTTGATATCGGTTGTGACTAAAGAAACCTATATAAATTTTACACAACATAATTCTGAAACTAAGTTTAATGATGCATGAATGTATCCTATCACGTTTTTTAACATGGTTCGCCGAATTGAACAAATTAAGATTGCATCTACAAGTTCGTTGATGGATTTTAAAATAAGACTGTTACTGGTAAGGTTTCGCCTAAATACAACATAATGCATCATTAATAGAATATTTTTTGTTATTTTAAGTAAAATGTGCTTTCTACTCCACATATCTTTATGTGTCTTTCTCTCTTTCTCATTTTTTCTCTTCACATCTCTGTCTTTCACTCTCGCTTATTCAATATATATGTATACACAGAAGCGCCTGGTCTCGCTCCAGTGCCTAAAGTTGGCACTTCATTCGTTAGGGATAAAAGAGAACCAGTCAAGTTGTAAACCCATGCCTAAAGGTTAAAGGTTGACATTAATTTTTCTTCTTGCAAAGGGCTTATGATTCTTGTATCAACTCAGAACATTTAAAAAGAAAATCAGTTTTGTGGGGAGTACGCGCGTATATGTGTATGCCTGTGTGTATGAGCCTGTGCGTGTATGTAAATGTATGTATGTTCTAAGTTCTTTAAGCCACACGTTTCCATCTACATGCCCCTTCCCTCATTTAGAGCAAAGCGGGAAATTATGTTGCTATATAGAAAACTACTAACGAAAAATTTGTTGCCTTGCGCTGAAGCTTTTCATACTGGATTTAATTCAAGATAAGTATGGAAGCACCAAAAGTCAAATTAATGGAATATGCATTTATTTAGTTTATTATCTTTTTGCTGGTTCCTGCAGAGTAGAATATTAATTGTATTCACTGCGTGCAGGAGTCTAACAACAGCAAACAACATTTAAAATAACTATCACTGAAGAGGCAAAATTAAGTCGAATGACTATGACCTAAATTGCCCTGATGATGCATAAAGCTTGCGTTTTTACGCTCCAAGACTACAGGGGGGGAATTTTGTATCTAGATTGCGAAAGTTGCGAATGTTATTGAAGTTCTATACAACGGGAGCGCCGTAAAACTAAATGCACATATTATTATTATAGTCTACGCTACTTCGTTAACTTATAGTAACTTTGTATGAGAATATCTGTGAGTGTACTTGAGCGTAGTGTGCCTATATACGTCCGGATGGATGTGAGGAATTGTTGAGATGTTTGGTGAGACAAGCAGGTGAAACAGAAGTCAACAGCATTTGTCCTTGTTTGTCCCCTCTATGTTTAGCCCCTTGTGGGCAATAAAGAAATAAGAAGTCAAAAGTATATGGGTATAAATACATTTTCATTGGTTGCAAACTTGGGTAACTGACTAACGGGCTAAGAGTTTGGGGCATAGAAATTACCAAACATAAATTAGAATATTTCATTAAATCCTCACCTCCCTTGAGCCACATAGAACTTATACAGTCGATTAAAATGTATGTGTTTGTGTGTGTATGTGTGTGTAGTCGTAGATGTGAACGATATTTGTATGAGTGAAATGTTATGGACAGAACAATTTCAGGATATATATATATATGTATATATGTTTAGACAGACAGACAGATAGACAGATAGCTTGATAGATAGATAGATAGATAGATAGATAGATAGATAGATAGATAGATAGATAGATAGATGTGGGTGTTAGTTCCCCTGTACCATGCACTCGCCCTAAATACAATCAATATTTTACCTTTATGTATTCTCTTTGAACACTGTGCTTAAGAAAACACGCCGCAAGCCTTATATATGCATAACAGATCAAAGGTATACATCGCAATGCAGACGGGATAACTAATATTCATACGTGGTAGACAGACAGACAGACAGACAGACAGACAGACAGACAGATAGATAGATAGATAGATAGATAGATAGATAGATAGATAGATAGATAGACACACACACAGATAAATAGATAGATGTGATGTGAGTATGTGTGCATATGTGTGTTTCTATGTATATGTGTATACGGCTGTGCGTGAATGTATGTCAGCTTATACATTTGTGTATATCTCATCAAGTATATGTAAATGTTACGTAAGTTGCAATAAATCAAACACCCATGCGGCCACATCGTTGTGAGTGGTCCTCGGTCTGAATGTCTGTGTGTTGGGGAATTTGTGTTAGCATATGTATGCGACTATATTTGAGATGGCGACAGGCTCTTTCAATAATCTGTTTTATATAGCATAATCTATTTAGTTAAATATCAGTAACGTATCTGACGGTAATCTACGTCTGCAATTATTTCTATGGAATCTCTTCCTCAGTTTAAGATATATATATATATATATATATATATACGTGCACACACATACACACATACGTATATATATATATATGTATATAT
>NC_068985.1:39077668-39078373 GCF_001194135.2 Octopus bimaculoides
ATGATAGATCGCTAGCCACTACACATTCTTTTTTTCTCTCCTTCTTTTCTCTCCTTGTTTCTCTCTTTGTTTCTTTCCATGTTCCTTTCTCTGGAACAGCGTAGGCTCGAAACGTTAAAGACTTTTTCACTTCCCGAGCGTTATACTAATACATCTGTTTGTTTTCTACACCACCTGTCTTCGTCTTTTGTTTTTTTGTTTTTTGTGTTTTGTGAATTCTCCCTATATATATATTTATTTATATAGGCGCAGGCGTCGCTGTATGGCAAGTAGCTTGCTTACCAATCACATGGTTCCGGGTTCAAACTCACTGCGTGGCACCTCAGGCAGGTGTTTTCTGCTATAGCTTCCGACTGACCAAAATCTTGTTAGTGGACTGGAAGAATAGACGAAAATTGAAAGAAGCCTGTCGCATATATATGTATATGTATGTGCGTGCGTGTGTGTGTGTGTGTTTGTGTGTGTGTTTGTACTCTCAGCATCGCTTGACAAAAGAGAACGATAGAATAAGTACTAGGCTTCCAAAGAATAAGTCCTGCGGTCGAGTTGTTCGACTAACGGCGGTGTTCCAGCATGGCCGCAGTCAAATTACAGAAACAAATAAAAGAATAAAAGAACTAAAGAAGATATATATACATAATATAAATAATATCTATGTATCTATCTACCTATCTATCTATCTACCTATCTATCTATCTATCTATC
>NC_068985.1:39078473-39078894 GCF_001194135.2 Octopus bimaculoides
CATAATCAGTAAGCAGGATTCTACCACATATGTCTATTACGTTTGCACATTTTTCTGTGTATTTACATACACACACAGATATATATATATATATATATATATATGTATACATACGGTCTACATAAATGGATTGATATTCGTATACTCATATTTATAAACTCATATGTATGAACTCAAATGTATGAACGCATACATTTGCCTTCATACATTTGTAGTGTGTGCTTTTGTTTCTGTACCTAAAAGGATCCATATTATTTTCGTTGTTTTGACTTTTTCATTATAGCAACTGACATATGCTTTTGGCATCCATATTTCCTATTTTAGACTTTCATTTCCATTTCAATATGCATTTATCTACAACGTCTCTAAGTGTATGTGATATATATATATATATATATATATATATATATATATATATATA
>NC_068985.1:39079332-39081796 GCF_001194135.2 Octopus bimaculoides
TATATATATATATATATATATATATATATATATAGAGAGAGAGAGAGAGAGAGAGAGAGAGAGAGAGAGAGAGAGAGACATAAATACATGTACGCACTACCACACGCATACACACGCGCACATTTTGTGTGTGTAGCATCCGTGTTTTTCCATTTATGTATTTCAATTTATGTTTACTAATCTTCATCTTTCTTTCTGTATCTCTTTGGCTAGACACGCGTGCTAACACACATTGTTATATATTTATATATGTGGTGCACGAAACAACAAGGCAAGATTTTGTTTCTATAATATTTCAATTAATCTCTATCAATATCTTAGTTTCTTTCTCTGCGAACAACTACCATTTACGCTAAGGATAACCTCCTGTGGCCTGTCTGAAAGGGTTTACGTTCGAAGTTTAAAATTTTTTTATTTCTTTCATGTTAAGCAAAAACTAAATCAGAAATACTTTTATTCTTTACCTACCATAAAACTACTAGAAATTTTCCTATGAAAATTTATGAATGAGTATAAGGAGATGAATTCCTGTGGAAATATTCCTGTAAATAAATTTATTTCTAATGCATTCCTTTAGTTCTTGTGTAGTCTCTTCTTTAGCCGCTTCTATATAACCTGTTTCAGTAGCAAGAAAATATTATCGATACGCAACCGAGTCTCAATGACATACCTGAACTTGATAGAATTAGCAGTTAAGTAACCGTAAAATCAGCTCTTAACGCATGCGAAACAAAAACAGGGACACAGTGAATAATGTAATCTGACATTTAACATTCATGAAAACGAAATAATGTGCAAATGATTAGTCAGCATTTAAGCGCGTATCTGACCATTCAAAGACAATAACAGCGTAACAGCCTTGGAATATGTTCTCTTTTCATTATACCAACAACTAAAACCCATACTGATGTTAGACTTTATAATCTCTGGGTAAATAACCCACTGTTGTTATGAATGTAATTTATTCCTGGAGCAACTATTATCAAGCAGACCTTCAATTAAATGTATTCCATTCTGGCTATTATATAATTTTATAAGTATGTTGGTGTACATATTTACATGTAGCCTGTGTTCTAATAAAACTATAGAACTTGATTTATCGTCAAATGTATAAAATGTATATAACATTAAGAAATTTGCATTCGAAAGGTTAAGATTCATCTTGGCGTTCAGAAAATAATTCAGTTTCATTGTGTTACCATCAACCTCGAAAGTTGGTTGCTTCAGACGCAAGTATCATTGATGTTATCCGCAACTTTGTTTTGTTTTCTTTTGGGGAATGAAGAAAAAACAACTGAAGGTAAACCATTATGAAGTCACTTCAAGATACATTGGTCGTTAAATGTGTAAAACATATCTGAGATGTACAAAAATGTTTACTGTACAGAAACATATTCAAGTTTGGATCCCAACTAATTTTGCCCCGAATTTTTATTTTTATTTTACAAATTTAACAAAAGAAATTATACCAAAACAGCCATTTCTTCCGCTTTAATATCGCAATATATTGACTTTGTTCTCTTGGTGTGTGCATTCTGTAATTTATTTGCTTTCATGAATAGATTAACTCTTGGATATATAACCATACTAATGCAAAATTCAAATCCAGAATTTTACGTTTACTGAATAGTTTTAAGTATCTGTCAGACACCAATATACTGCGACACAACTTACAATGATGTCCCACCTCCTTGTCTCTTCTTCAACTGATACAATTTAATTTTTCTACTACTCTAGCAAGCATACTATTTAGTATCTCTATTTTAAGAAATCTCATCTTTCCCTGACCTTGTACCTCACGTATCTAAAACTTCCCACGTTTGAGACTAAATATGTTGCCCTCTCGATGATAGTATAGTTATGTTCATGTATCTGAGACAACTCACATGCAAGAGCACATTCAGGCACGTTCTTATACACTATGGATATAAGTAAAACATTTTATGAAGTTGCTCAACAGCAAATATAGCTGAAAATATTAGCTCATAAAATATTGGATAAAACACATTACCTTCGAAAAAAATAATCCGAGTGATCCAACTCCATGCAGCTAATTGCAGCGCTACTATTATACCAGTGAAATATGCCGGCTTCTCTAATGCAATCAGAAGTAATAAACATTAACGTGACGAATGGATATTGCTTTTGTTTCCTATCATATTTTTGAAGTTTTGGGAAGTAGGCAAAATTGGACTACTGCTATGAATCTCATAACATATAAGGTAAAAGAAACAAAAAAACCGAGACAGGAACAATTTCTATAAAAATTAATACTATAGAGAATGGATTGAGAAAAGGAAGCATATAAATTTTATTTGTGTGAAATTGTTCCGTTGTGCATTTTAGAGTTGTTGATGTTAATTTTAATTAGAGTAGTTATCATTTGTATCAATCTGAATGTGCTTCGCAGGTTTTGAAATATGAGTATGTTCGGCCGATTTTTTTTTATATCAGTGTTGAAAAT
>NC_068985.1:39081806-39082798 GCF_001194135.2 Octopus bimaculoides
TATATCAGTGTTGAAAATTCAACACACACACACACACACACACACACACACACACACACACAAATGCAACAGACTCAGGTCTACAGTTTTACATCCAGGACAGAATTAAAATTAACTTTAGTCAAGAAGTTAATTTTCATTTACAAACTAGTCACGAAGCTCTCTGTGGTCCATCTGTCAACGCCAGTGTAAAACCTCATTCTTCCAAATTGTGTCCAATTCTTACAACCTTCTCTACCCAGCATATCTATTGTGTTTCTTTCTTCGGTCACTCTACCAGACATTCGTCACTACCTGGATTCTTATCACAGAAAAGAAAAACATAATACAAAAATATAACATACAGCATATTCGTTTGTTTTGATGATGAATGATTTTTTGTTGGTTGGATATAATAGATTATTTGAGAGGCCTCACGAAATCTAAGTGTTTTTCAAGCTTTTGCCTGTTACATTAATGCTGTAAGGGCGTTTAAGTATCTTTAACTGGAAGTCGAACCAGATCATGATCTCACCGAGTCGTTCCGAGTTATTTACCACTAACACTCCGCTACTTCCGACCCTGTTTCATTCAACCATCCTTTTAAATCAATTTTCTGTGAACTCTTTGATCTATTCATTAGTAATGGCACGCTTGTTTTGTTAAAAACAAAATCAAACTACAAGAACGAGGGGGCAATACGTCTTGTTATAATAGCAACACATTGCATTTATAATCATTATAAAGGAAACTTTGAAATGCCACAACTCCTGCAAGCTACATAATTGCCACAAAAATCTGAGAAATTATATATTTTATTTTAACTATTTATTCGTTATTATTTATTTTATATTTATTTATGTGTTTGTTATGTATTTCTGCAGCTGATTATAAATCAAAGTAATGAGCAGAAAATAACTTACTATTTAATAAAAAGACAAACACGAAATGAAAACCAATTATACACAGATCTTAATCGAAGGAACTGATGTATGTACGTTCATATATATATA
>NC_068985.1:39083385-39084517 GCF_001194135.2 Octopus bimaculoides
TGAATATTATATCAAGTTAAATAACAAAGCTTTGCTTAAACCTTAATTTAAAAATAAGTTGAAGTTATTTACTAAAAGTACATTTTGATTTTAACAAACGTTCGCACGGCGGGGAAAACATGCTTCGCGGCATTTCGTCCGTCTCTGCGTTCTGAGTTCGAAAAGCGCCGGAGATGGCTTTGCCTTTCATCCCTTCGGGGTCAATAAAAGAAGAACCAGCAGAGCACTGGTATCTATGTAATTGACTAAACTCACCCCGGCCTTGTGCCAAAATTTGAAATGAATATGTATCTGTAAGGCGGTGAGCTGTCAGAATCGTTAGCACGCCAGGCAAACTGCTACGCGGGATTTCTCCGAATTTACGTTCTGAGTTTAAATACCACCGGGCTTGAATTCTTCTTTAATCCTTTCGGGGTCTATAAAATATGTACTAGAGGAGCACTGAAGTCGATGTAATAGACCTAACATCCGCTATTGCTGGCCTTCTGCTAAAATTTTAAACCAATGTTATGTTTGTAATTTTGTGTATTATGTATGTATAACTGTATGCATGAGTTTGTGTTCTACATTCTCATCAATAATAATTCATCATCTCGCCATTGATGATAAATAGCGTGATAGGCGTCGAAGACAGTAAAATAATGAAACCTTGAATAAACAAAAACTTAAAACGCTACTGGAATTTCGTTTCAATACGCTTGTTAACCCATTATTTTAACCTAAATTCCTTATATCAACACCTCTCCTAATCTATTGTCTTGTTTATTCTAAGGAGATTGTATCCTGCAAATTTGTACTTCTCTGGTAAACGTTGCACGTAATTCCCTGGGGTTGTTTTGTGTTCGTGCTTTTGTCTTCTCTCCTGTGTGCTCTTTCAGTTGCCTTATTTCTGTTATAATTTTACTTAATATTCCCTTCCTACCCTTCCTCTACCCTGTCTTTTGTTCCTTTTTCCATTCTCTCTCCATTTTTCCTCTCATTTATTTCTGTCGAAGAGCGTAGGCTCGAAATGTAAAATACTTCTCCATTTTTCCCGAGCGTCAAAATAATACACCTGCTCGTTGTTCCCATAGTTGTCTTCGTCTTTAGCTGCTTTGTCTTTGTAAATTTGAACCATATATATATATATATA
>NC_068985.1:39085215-39087668 GCF_001194135.2 Octopus bimaculoides
ATGAAATATCTTTTTTTCTTTTCCCATAGGGGTCATTGTCTCTGTTGTCTTTACTCTCCCCAGTATACCGCCTTCTGTCCCGTCGCGTCGTGTCAACAGTGAGGTGAAGAGCTGAAAATTTGGATAAGGGAAATTAAGTCAAACCTTTAACAAATACTCTCGGGTGTGTAGTGTTTGTAATTCGCATTGCAACGGACTGAACGGTTGAGAATTCGTAATGGTTTGGTTTCACCTGTTTCAGACCGTATGACTAGAGATTCACCTGCCTGAGATGGATCGGCCTATCCTGGGTGAACGCTAACACAAGTACAAGAAACTTCTATAAATGACATTGCAAAAAACATTGCTTCTCTTCACTTTCGGTTTTATGTATGATATTTCTTTAGTCAAGTTTTATACAGCAAATTATCATGTTAATGAGGGTATAAGTAGGTATATCCATTGCGTCCCCGCCGCAAGTGGTAAGATATGCAATTAGTATACTGTCATCTACATTATGATGACGGTATATGAATTAGATATTGAGAAAATTCATTAATTGCGAGTTCATTCAATTTTAGGTTGTTACCATGGGATCATATATTCCATGTGGAATAACTTTTGTGCTGTGACAACAAAAAGAGGTCAGACGCACTGAATACATAGGTCGCTGAAAACATATGAAATTTCTACTACACAAGAATAATTTAAAATAAAATTTTATCATTGTTAACATTTTATCGGTGACGAATGCGTTGCCCACGAAATCACAGAGATTGAAGAAGCTGAAGAAGAGAATGACGATGATAGCAAGAAACTAAAGAGTAAATGAAATAAAATTATAGATACAAGACACCAGAATTTCATTTTATCCATCATTATAGATTTTTGATGCGCAGTGGCGTGAAATTACGACAAACAGGAATCGAAAATGATTCACGAACTCAACCTGACGGAAGTTCGGTTATACTCAGCAGCGCTCAGTGGAAAGAAATGGATATTATTACTTTAAATTTCTGTTCAAAATCCCTATGTAGGTCGAATGTTTCTTTTCTACGAATGTTGTTAAAAATAAACTCCAGTAATATGATTGTGATTGATTCTATCAACAACTGTACATATTTTCTTCATTGCAGAATCTAATATTACAATCCAAAAAATCACATATTTTGACAAGATATACTTGATAGTTGAGGTCAGAAGGGAAACGAATTGTGTACATTATAGCATTCAAATTTGCCAACATTATTCTTCATATACAAATCTTTTTGAGGTCGACATTGCAGTGCAAGCTATTCAACTGAATATACTTGTTGTCATTACAAGAATGTTTTCCACAAAAGGATGAAGAAAATATTATTCTTATTATTGAGGCTGTTATTATTTACTTTCACATTTCTACCATTCATTTTTCTCTCATAGATCGAAGTTACTGATGCAGTTATAGTTGTAGTCACCATTACCTTCTAGTCATCCCCCACACACACACACACACACATTCATTTTTACCTTATATTTATTTTTATATTTATCATTTCTTTCTTTTTCCCCTTCTTTGACATTTTATTCGATCACATCATATTAGCTTTCATTTTGAATACCTTAGATTTTTCCTTTTTCATTTCCAGTTTGATTTCCTGTTCTTCTATCGCATTTTTTTTCCTCTCAGCCATTCCTATCACTTTTATCTGTTGCCTGTCTATCTGTTTGTCTCTGTCTGTCGTGTTCTCTCTCTCCCTCTCCCTCTTTCTTTCTCTTTTTTTCTTCTTTCTCTTCCACATGTTCTTTTAAAGAAGACCGACATAAGCCATGTTTAATTCACATAATGTTAACTTACACACGTTCTGCATGTATGTTGCATTAAAGATAGCAAGAAGGAAAAATACAGACAGAGACAGCTAGCCCGAAAGAGAAAGAAAGAGCAGACGAGAGAAAGAGAGTAAGAGAACTATAATGAGAAACAGAGAGTGAAAGAGGATACAAGCTTAGTACGGGGAGGGGCAGACAAAGATTAGCTAAACAAGCAGAGGTCGGACAGACCCACAACAGGGATGCATCGATAAAGATGGAGTGCTGTCTAACGCTGTTAAAACATGCTGACACATGCGCAAGTCCACATTTAGATACATAAGCACAAACACGTGCAGAAACACACATACATATATGTATGTACACAAGTAGACAGCACATAACGATAGTGAACGACAACGCTTTGTCAGATTCCGTTGTGAGTTGTCACTTGTTGGATAGATGAGATAATGGAGATTCACTCACTTCATAATCTCTAGTCGCAAACCAAGCAATCATGCTCTTCCACCACTAAGAATTACCGACAGATTATAAGAATGTGCTTGAGAAAGAGAGACGGAGAGAATGAGGGAGAGAGAGAGAGTTTTAGACCGAGAGAGGGAGAGAGCAAGAGAACGAAAGAGGGAGAGAAACTGTGTGAATAGATGCACACACACACACACACA
>NC_068985.1:39088237-39089980 GCF_001194135.2 Octopus bimaculoides
TGTGTGTGTGTGTGTGTGTGTGTGTGTGTGTGTGTGTGTGTGTGTGTGTGTGTGTGTGTGTGTTGCAGTTCGCTTGTAGAATAGTAATATTGAAGAAGGTAAAAAGAGGGAAAAATAGAAATCTTCTGACAGTGCAAAATGTTAGTAAAACCTTTATATTTCAGGCACAAAGCCCCACCTTCAGAAAAAAAGAAGTCTGTGAAAAGTCCAAGTTTCTCTCTTTTTACCTTCTATATATATCTGATATCCATAAAATTGATGTTTTGTATGTGAGTTTGTGTGTGTGTAAGTGTGTGTATGTGTGTGTGTGTGGTGTGTGTGTGTGTGTGTGTGCGCGCGCGCGCGCGTGTGTACAAAAATTTAATGTACCTCAATAACTTTCATCTGATTGCTTTAAATTCTTATGCACAGCTGCTTCATATCACAGACCCCGAACATAGGCTACTTAGATTTTAAAAATATCGCTATTGGGGACTCTAGAGCGATAGAAAACCAACAATAGATGATTCCTATTCACTTGTATTAATCCGCTGTTTTATAATCTGTAGTGTGTTCCATACTTTTTTAATCTTTTTATAAATGTGAAAGAATTTGGTCTGTTTATTTATTTCCACTGTCCACCAGCGACGGTGATTAAACTGACTAGAAACAGTGAATGCATACATTGCCATAATTTTCAATTGATTTCCACCAAACTTTACACACACATTACTCATTTCCCAAGGATGGGCATGCATTAAACATCTTGCCCAGAGCTCCTGCGTAAATGGACCCAAATGGACACTGTTTTGTTTTTGTATGTCGGGTCTTCCATACTTTTTTAATCTTTATATAAAAGTGAAAGGATTTTGTTTATTTATTTCGACTGTCCACCTGCCATGTTGATTAAATTGACTTGGAACACTGTACGCGATGAATATCCAATACCAAACAATATTAATCTCCATATTTCAGCTGCATTAAACTTTGGCAAGCTTACCTTTACCTATACTGAGTTACTTGAAGGGTGATGTTTCCTTTCCACTCTTCTATTTGTCGATACCTTTATTTACCTACCAATGCGTTGTTTCACTTTAAGGATGCTTATTCACCCATCCATTGTGATATTTTGACAGTTGTCCGTTGTTTCAAATACGTTTTAGCATTGTCATTTTAGCTTTTTTTAAATATTCCCGTATGATTCGTCCCAAAGAATCAACCTTTAAATAAGAGTTTTACTTCCACTAGTAAAAGCTATACGTATCTTTCAGAAAACTTCATACCAATTTTGCTTATAGTTTATGCGCAGGCTATGTGGGAAGACAGAATAAAGGAGCTCTTGTTAGCTTATCTCTCCGAAAAAAATAACTCCTTTTGCTGATGAAATAATTAAACTCGCAGAGGGTAAGTTTCAACGTCTTCCTTCAATTTCATTACACCATTTATGTGGCTGTTTCTGACAAGAAATTTCGCTTTCAAGTAAAGCAACTATCTTTTGTAGTCATTATTCGTAATCTACTCCCAAAACACTTCAGTAGTTCTACTTCGCATCGCTTGCAAACTTATATGTTTTATGATTACTAAAGTGCAACGACCTTCACAATAACCAGCCTTCAATTTGGTTTTCCATTCCTAGGTTAATCGGAAGCATAGATTGCCGTGCTACTCATAAACCATTTCGGTAGTTCAATTATTTAGTGAAAAACATACTACCAAAGCAAGTTAAACCGTCCAAATGACGGGTGCATTTGCTAGTATATATAT
>NC_068985.1:39090028-39092786 GCF_001194135.2 Octopus bimaculoides
TGTTTTTAAGGGGCTAGCTTTCTGAGTTGCATTTTCTCGCGTTCGGTAAAAATGTGTTTATTATGGTACTTTGGTCTTAGAGTCCCTCTTGCCGTGAGGTATTCTTATATGGTAATGCCCTTACATAAATAAATACATTTGGGGAATGAATGATGGATTTTTTCCCCTATGAGGCTTTTTTCACGCTAGCTACTTGAATTTATTATTATTGAATTTATTATTATTATTGAATTTATATATATATAAAATGTTCACCTTACCACTACAGGATGCAGTGCTCGGTCACACCGTCATTCTGCTCACAGTGCCGATCACCTCTTCTCAGCCATCTAAATCACCTCTTCTTAGCCATTATGTTGTTGCTATTCTTCAGCACATTTTTGCAATGCCACAAACATATGCTTACTCAGGATACAATTTGTGAAACCATTCGGAGATAAAGGTTGTTGTCAACTTCTAATGGCGAACACTTCGTTCTCCACACTATTTTGCGACTGTCCACCAACCCTTGCTATTTATTTGCTGCTGTTTCTTGTTGCGCAGTTAATTCTAATATGACTAGCTGCTCTCTGTTGCTTTGAAAACCAAGATAATATCTGATCTTAACAAAGTCTGGATGATATGCGCTGTAAACATTAGCTGCTTCTCCAAGTCAGCTACCATCATCCAGTATGTGCTGCGGGAATTAATGAATTGGAGCTGTTACTGAGTCTTTTGGCTGACTCTCCCTGTCCTTCATAAAGGATATTTTTTTTCTGGCTATACTACTTGCATTTTTGCTGTCGTTAGTCTCCTTTTCGATTGCCTTAGCTTTAATATGTAGGGCCTGATCGTGTCTCCAGCGATACCGTTCTTCTCACAGCACCTTCGGGCAGATGCTTAAAATGAATTCAAGCATGCTGGTCTCATAACAAAGGGGTCAAGCGGGAATTTTCCCTAAACTCTGTGTGAAAAGATGAGACTGTCATGGGAAGATATATGAAGAGAGGGAGAGAGAAAGTATGAGAGAAAGAGAGAGAGAGAGAGAGACAGACAGAGAGAGAGAGAGACAGAGAGACAGAGAGACAGAGACACAGAGAGAGACAGACAGAGAGACAGACAGAGAGACAGACAGAGAGACAGACAGAGAGACAGAGAGGGAGGGAGAAAGAAAGAGAGAGAGATATATATTAGCAGAAATGTTAGTAAAATGTTAGTATTTAAAAAGATCAGTAAAATATGGAAAACCTATATTATATATAATTTCTTTTTAAATGTGTAAAGTATTTTAGTAGAAATCGCGGTTTTCTTTTACAATACGATTACTTTTTTAAAACTAATGAAATTCTAGGGTCTTCATAACAGAGAATCTATCTCTACAATTTCACTCGCGACGCTTTCGTAGATAACGCTTGCTTAGAGTAGAGGAAGACGTTATTGGTATCCGAACTTGTTAAGGTTACTAACTATTTTTTGCCGACATACTTGGTATTTGACGTAAATAACTGACAAAACGCACTACGTTGACACGACTGTAAAATCTTTAATATACTTGCAATATAGGTACTAAATAACCTACATATATTGCTGACAAAATGACACCAGTAAATATATTAACACATATTAGTAGGGTATTTGATTAATGACTTTATGGAGTACAACAACAACAATAATAATAGTCCTTCCTATTACAGGCACAATGCCTGAAATTTGGGAAGAAGGGGTCAAGTCGATTACATAGACACTAGTGTTTCACTGATACTTAATATATCGGCCCCGGAAGGGCTAAAGACGATGTCGACTTCGACGGAATTTGAAGTCAGAATGTAAAGATGAGCGAATTACCGCTAAGCATTTTTGGTCGACATTCTAACGATTCAACTAGTTCACCATCTTAACAAGAATAATATTAATGGTTTCGAATTTTTAGCACAAGACCACCAATTTCGGGGGAGGGGAGAAGTCGATTACATCGACCTCAGTGCGTAACTGCTGCTTAGTTTATCGACCCCCAAAAGGTTGGCAAAGTCATCCCTGGCAGCAAAGAACGTGATAACAGACGAAGTACCGCTAAACATTTCGGCCGCCAGCTTACGATTCTGCCAGCTCACCGCCTTAACAGCAACAATAATAATTCTTTCTACTACAGACACATGGCTTGACACTTTTGGAGAGGGGATCAATCGATTATATCGACTGGTACTTAATTTATCGACCCCGAAAGGATGACTGGTAAAGTCGACCTGGGTGGAATTCAAACTCAGAACAAGCGACGGGCGAAATACCACTAAGCATTTCGGCCGGTATGCTAACGATTCTACCAGCTCGGCGCCTTAGCAACAACAACAACAATAATAATGAGAACATTGTTCGCATCTGATTCATCTTCAACGTCGTCATCTTCATTGTTAATATATTTGCTTTTCATGATGTAATGATGAAGATTATGAATATATATATATATATAACGCTTGCTTAGAGTAAAATACACTTGCTGGCTTCCGGTATGCGGAATTCTTGACTGGTAGCACTTGCATGTGCAAGTTGTTTGCAAGACACATATACTTAATGATATCGAAGGGAAATGGAAATTAATAAAAATTTTCACTTCCAAAGACTATGAATTACTCATAAGGTACAGTGTATATTTAAATACATAAGAGGAATCCACTCATGGGTTTCCTTACGCTAGAAAGAACAGCTAGGTTCTAGACCCACAAAATTGGGGCTAAAGTCCCGAAAGGAATGAAATGGGAAAATAAACACTTTTACAATCTAG
>NC_068985.1:39093039-39098603 GCF_001194135.2 Octopus bimaculoides
ATATATAAGGAGCATTCCGTCGTTTACGACGATGAGGGTCCCAACGGACACGATGAGCTGAACATCCTGCTCGTGAAATTAACATGCAAGTGGTTGAGTATTCCACAGACACATGTACCGTTAGTTCTGAGGGAGATTCAGCGTGACACACAGTGTGACAAGGCTGGCCCTTTGAAATACAAGTGCTACTCATTTTTGCTAGCTGAGTGGACAGGAGCAACAGGAAAATTAAATATGTCTTGCGCAAGGACACAACGCGTCGCCGGAAATTGAACCCACGATCTTACGATCGTGAGACGATTATCCCAATCACTGAGCCACGCGTCTTCACACACACATACATATATCTATCTCTCTCTCTCTATATATATATGTATATATACACCGACACACACATTTGTATGTACGTATCTATGTATGTATGAATGCATGTATGGATGTCATTTGTTCTTTTTATTTGTTATCTCCGTCAGCACTAGTAGTAGCCTTGTAAGTAACAATTATATTATCCATTTATCCATTTGACAACATTGTCATCGTAATAACCATACAAGATATAACGTTCGTCTCCCGTCTTCTTTTTTCCACCCGTTTTACTCCAGTCACGAATCGCCCCTGCTTTTCTCTGACTCCCCTCAGTGTGCTTCAACACACGTACATTCCAGATAAGTTCTCAAGTAGCAAAAAAAAAAAAAAAAGTAAAAGAAAAGCCAAAACGAAATGACAGAAGAGAAGAAAATGGAAAAAAATAAATATGATGAAAAAAGATAGCAATAATCTAAAACAGTTGTCATTTTGCAAACCCCTTCAACATCACCACCACTAACAACCCCCCACCACCACTACCACGATCACCACCACATTATCATCATCACCATCATCATCATCATCATCATCATCATCATCATCATCATATTCATCATCACCGCCGTCATTGTCATTTCTTATAATATCTTTATTATTCTTATTGTCGCTGTTGCTCTTGAATTCTTTTGTAGGTTTTCTTCTTTTTATCTTCTTTATTTTTATTATCAATTCTGTTGTCGAGTTTTTTTCTTTTTTTGTGTAGTTTTGTTTCTTTTAGCATTGGATGTCTCCATAACGTCAAGTAGACCGATCAATTATCTACTGCCGTCTTACAGACACCATGATGAGATTTGAACTCAGATTTTCGTCTGTTAGGGTTAAGTGGATGCTGTTAGTACTGAGACGTCGGCTTTGAAATATATTTCACCAGGAGGCGGCGAGCTGGCAGAAACGTTAGCATGCCGGACGAAATGCTTAGCGGTATTTCGTCTGCCGTTACGTTCTGAGTTCAAATTCCACTGAGGTCGACTTTGCCTTTCATCCTTTCGAGGTCGATAAATTAAGTACTAGTTACGCACTGGGGTTGACGTGATCGACTTAATCCCTTTGTGTGTCCTTGTTTTTCCCCTCTATGTTTAGCCCCTTGTGGGCAATAAAGAAATAAGAAACGTTAGCACGCAGGGCGAAATGCTTAGCGTTATTTCGTCTGCCTATAGGTTCTGAGTTCAAATTCCGTCGAGGTTGACTTTGCCTTTCATCCTTTCAGGGTCGATAAATTAAGAACCAGTTGCGTACTGGGGTTGATCTAATCGGTTGTCCCCCTCCCCCAACATTTCGGGCCTTGTGCCTGGAGAAGAAAAGAATATATTTCCCCAGGAAAATGCAAAAGGAAAAAACATTTTGCTACAAAGGAATAAAAAAGCCCTACCTCTATGATGAAGCAACTTCAGGGTAGTGTGGGGATTGCATGAGTGTTGAATATTGAAATATCTAGCGAGATATGGTGTTAGTAGCGGTGGTGGTGGAAGTTGTGATGGTCGTTCTGTGGTGGTTATGGTAGCAGTAGGAAATCCTTCAAGAAAACTTGCAGGGTTTTATATATCTATTATGTCATCTACTTTTGTCTTATCTCAGAACTGTAAGCCGAATGGTATGTATGGAAGGGGAATGGAGTTTACTTAACACGTCCGCAGTTATATCACCTCTCCCCCCGACGCACACACACACGAACATGAATACATATACGTCTGTTATGCACACTCACACACCCGTATATGCATACGAGTACACACATGCGTCATACATTGTGTACATACATTCAACGTTGGCATATAAAAGACCTAGTAAAATATACATGCATGCATGCTTATGTGCGAGCATGGGCATTATTACATATGTGTATCTACAAGTTTTCATGTGTCTATGCATACGCAGACACACAAACACACACACACACACACACACACACACACACACACACAAACACACACACACACACACACACAAACACAAACATACACATACACACACAATAACACACATTTTTGTCTTCTTTTGCTTGTTTCAGTCACTAGATTGCGGCCATGCATGGGCAACGACTTCAATTTTAATCGAACGACCCGACCCCGCTACTTAGTATTTTTGTTTGAGCGTGGTACTTATTCTCTCGGTTGTCTATGCCGAACCGCTAAGTTATGAGAATGTAAATGCGCAAAACTAACTTACGGGAGCGTAAATGACACGCTTTCGAACTGAACCTAGAACTATGAGGTTGGAAACCAAGTGCGTTACCACACGCCCAGCTTGCGCGTATATATATGTATGTACATGGTATGTGTGCGTGTGTGTTTGTGTTTGCGTATGTGTGAGTATGTATGTAGGCGTGTGTACATACATATATACACACTTGTTATTACAAGCTAAGTACCTCGGCTGTTTTATATATTTTCATAGTTTCATTAAAAGCTTGTTAGTATAATATCCTAAATATCCATGTTCTTTCTGGGATAAGAAATTCTGTAGGTAGATACATATCCAAGAGAACAAAGAATCAAATTTTTAAATCTAAAGTTTTAGTCTAGATATTTCATTTGTAGAATTCTCTGTGATTCTTAACAGACTCTTTTTTCACTCGTGTATCATATCATGATGACATCTACTGGACAACCTATTTCCACAACTCTGCACACATTGTTCTCCTCAGATAATTATATTTGATCTTTTATATTTACATTTTGATAACTTCATGAGTAGGACAGGTTTACTCGTATAGTTTCACGTTATGAATACATATGACTTGATCAACGGCAACTTGTATCTTTATATATCTTCAAGACTATTGTTTCTACAGAGTGCGATGTCTAACTTTGACCACATCCTGCTTCATACGTCAATAATATCGGGACTATCTTTTCAGACAAAGGATATTAATCGGGGTGGAAATAGAGGTAAAATTTAAGGTAACCTTCTCGGATCATACCGCCTCATAAGGGCCGATTTCCCGGTTTCATGGCCTGTATATTCCCAGCCTTGACGGGACGCCGATCCTTCGCAGGGTTATTCATTTTTGCCTGCTGAGTGGACTGGAGCAACGTGAAATGAAGTGTTTTGCTCAAGAAGATAATGCGTCACCTGGTCCAGGAATCGAAAGCACAATCTTACGATCATGAGTCCAACACCCTAATCACTAAGCCACGCGCTTCCACTAAAGTTTACTTCTCGAGTCATGCCGACACACAAAGGTCGGTTTCCTTAGCGTATATAATACCCACGCGCCTCCACAATCTGGGCGGGAATGGACATCATTGTTGTAAGCTTTCACAGTCTGCAACGAGTTGTCAAATCTAGATCTGTTTCCGACATGCTTGTTCCTTCTGGACATAGTTTCCAAAGCGAATTATAAAATAGATTTCGTTGTCCAAAGTTTACTCCAACTTTTAATGTCTCGTATGTCAGTGAACTAGGTATACATATTTTAGATCTTATATATCCAACTTTCGATTACATTATTATATAGATTAATTGCTGGTTGGGACACTGTATTTCGTCTTGCAACTATACTTTAATACCAAGTATATTACAGGTATACAAGTCAATACTGCGCCCTAGTTTGGGTTAGCAAATTTTCTATAGAACTTAGAGTCATTACCTATTTTCTATCTTCGATCGTATTGTTGACATCGATGTATTTGTATACATAACTTCGCAATTTTCAGTGATAGCTCTAAATTATATAGAAAATCTATAGAGATACCCATTAAAAAGATAATTATAAAGATTACATTATATGCTAAATATTATATAGATTATATTACATACCAAAATCATATTTCAGTCAAAATGCACACTTAAATTATCATAAACACGGATTTCGAAAGAGATCAGAATCAACACATTTGGAATTCTGTTGTGCAACTAACAATTGCTTCGTATTAAAAATGAGTCCAGCTGTGGATAAATCTGATTATATAATGCTAATTGCAACACATCCATTTCTAAACGTATGCTCAAACTTTCAGAATATTGAAAAGCATACACCATAAGAACTGATATCGCTCTGAATGTTATAACGAATGAAAGAAAGTCAGTTTTATTTTATTACAATTCTTTCTAGGTTATGAAACACGGAAAAGGATTTTTCAATGGACTTATGAGTCGTTACAATAAATCAAAAAATTCGCATTTGTTCAGAGTATGCATCATACATAGAAAAATATTCACCAAAAAACAAACAAAACACACACACATACACACACACACGTACATACACACACACACACACACACACACACACACACACACACACAACACACACACACTCAACACACAGACGCGCGTAACACACGAAATACACAGACATATTATATATCAATATATGTGTGAATGCTTGTATATCATTCTTTGGGTTTTCGTTTGTCTTACACATAGAACCGATGTTTGTTTGATCATATCCTCACAATTTAGAGGTTCTGAGAATAAGCACCAGCCCGATTTCTCCGAAAAAGATTCTTCGTAACGGTACACTATTTTGGCCAGAGACCAACGAGTGAAAAGTTAGGAATAAGAGATATACACACGTATGTTTGTCTGCGTACGTACATACATATATACATTCATATAAGCATACATACTCAAACGCACACGCACACACACACACACACACACACACACACACACACACATGTATATATATATATATATATATATATATACATGTGTGTGTATGTGTGTGTGTGTGAAAGCGCATGGCTCAGGGGTTAGAGCGTCGAGCTTACGATCGTGACGTCAATTCGAATCCCGGACAAGAAACTTTATTTCACGTTACTCTACTTCACTCAGCTGTAGAAATGAGTTGCGGTGTCACTAGTGCCAAGCTGTATCAGCCATTGCTTTTCTCTTGGATAACATCGATGGTGATAAAAGGGGAGGCAGGTATGCATGGGCAACTGCTGGTCTTCCATAAACAACCTTACGGCTGTAATACACTGATACCTTAACATCGTTGTTACTTATTTGCTTTTTATTCACCTTACTTCGAACTGTGCGGATAATTCCGGACTGACATAGTGACTCAACGTAAATGCCTACTGAATCATAATGCTGTGTGTGTGTGTGTGTGCGTGTGTCATGTGTCGTGTGTTGTGTGCGCATGTGTTGTATGTATATGCGTGTGCATAGATGTATATGTGCATTTCTGTAGTATATATATATATACATACATATATATACATATATATAAATATATATATATATATATA
>NC_068985.1:39098682-39099235 GCF_001194135.2 Octopus bimaculoides
TTTACAGAAAAAGCACAAAGCACAACAAATGCAAATACGCTCTACACCTCAGCAGTTGTCGACAAAATATCTTCTAAAATAAATGTGTATGTATGCATATGCGCATGCGTGTATGCATTCAGGTGTATATGTATGTACTTTAAATTAGTCTTGTATTAGAGATTTTGTCTAATAAATTTCTTAAACTCTTCTAGTGGATCAAGTTCATTCAGAGAATGCTACATAAGGTTTTAACATTTTTTAAACACCAACTTAAGTATATGCATGCTTCTTTGCCTGTGAATTTGTGTCCGTATGCATGTGTTTGTATGTGTCTAATACTTTAAAATGCAAAATAATGCAAATCCTATCTAATCCGTTGGTGCATTTCAGCATAGTGATAGAATATCCAAAACTGTTGAAATAAACTTCATTCATAGTTATGTTCCTTTTCTCTGGTATGTCTAAAAATGTATATACATATGCCTATATCTGTGTGTGAATATGACTGTATTCATATGTGTGTGTGTGTGTGTATGTGTGTGTGTGTGTGTGTATAAATATGTATAAATAT
>NC_068985.1:39099466-39100063 GCF_001194135.2 Octopus bimaculoides
GGAAAATGTGGAGGTATGTATAGTACTTCATATTCTCACTGTAACACATCCAAAAGAAAGCGTTTCTAAGCAGCCATATTAATATTAGCAACACACCTATATTGAAACAACTATCTGCAT
The DNA here is from genome assembly GCF_001194135.2 of Octopus bimaculoides. Taxonomy (NCBI): domain Eukaryota; kingdom Metazoa; phylum Mollusca; class Cephalopoda; order Octopoda; family Octopodidae; genus Octopus; species Octopus bimaculoides. The sequence goes on from NC_068985.1 coordinate 39,099,587, forward strand.
TCCTGGAACATCCGTTCGTTGTAATCCTTTTCAAATTTATTATTCCACCGAACTTTATCATGTTTCATATATTTTATTTGTCTATTCTTTAATCACTTCTACTAAATAGAAAAAAGTTCAATGACGATGCTATCTCCACAAAGATAAAACCTTTTTGCATGAAGCATAAGAGGTCGTTTTGGATTGTTTTTGTTTGTATTTTGTTTTGTTTTTTCAAAACGTTTAATGATTAAAAAAAATTTTTTTTTTGTATGACCTTATTCGTGCCTTAAAATGTATGATGTCGTATGCTGAAATATTCAATTTACATACATAAATTCCAGAAAAGTTGTAGGTTTTGTTTATAAGTGTACGTATATACATATAAATTCGTACATACATATACTGAAGCTCACATAAGCACATACTTTCTGTGTGTCTCTCCCTTTTTTCTTTCTGTCTCTAACTCCATCCCTTCCCCCCCCACACACACACACA
>NC_068985.1:39100073-39101203 GCF_001194135.2 Octopus bimaculoides
CTAACTCCATCCCTTCCCCCCCCACACACACACACAAGCACACACACACACACACACACACACACATATACACACAATCATACATACCTGTTTAATTATTTCACACATCCCATCACGACGGTCTCCACATTGTGTTACATGCGTTATTTTTCCTGATCTGAATTTTGCCTTTGTTAAGAGTCCTTTAAGATCTTGAGATTAACTTTGGCGGTTAAAAATTTATGATTCTTTACTTTTCTGAGATTTCATAATCGCTGTAGATCCGGAAGGTAGCGTTTGACCGAATAGGATTATCAGCAAATAAAACTGGAACATTTATGTTTGTATTATTGTCGTCATTATCATTGTGAAGTCTTCTCTGTAAGTCAGATATTCAAGGACTTTTGCCTTAGTTATAGCATAATGTACTAACGTTTTGATTATTTTTGCTGCTGGAAGAATATTTTAGTTCTACAAATCGTCTCTCCAGACTACTCGCGCCCTTATGTATTGAACACGAACAGCTTAACATATTACATGCAATATAATATGGCGGTTAATTAGCATAGTTGTTAGCCTTCAATGTCGAAAGCAACATAGATTTACCAGCATTTCCTTCAGATCTCCATGTTCTGATTTCAAATTATACCGAGGCAGATTTGACTTTTCTCAGATTTGGGGTCGATAAAACAAGTTACAGTAGATTACTGGCGTTCATGTTATCAACTTACTCTTTCTGCAATAACTTTACCAAACTGGAAGCCATATTAAATGGATCTTCCTTTCATATAGTAAGCTTGGTAAAAATCTAAATTCTATATATTGGTGCGTTTCCGTCTTCTTGCATTAGAGATCAGCTGTTTAAAAATCCCATTCTTCAAACATGTACATATGCCCATGGCAAATATCGAAATAATCGCAGATCAGCGTGAAATGAAGTGCTTTGCTCAAGAACACAACGCAACGCCCGGTCTGGGAATTAAACCCACCATCCCGCAATCGTGAGTGCAACACTTTAGCCACTAAGCCATGTATACACGAATACATACAGGCATGCATGCGCACGCTTCTCTCTCTCTCTCTCTCTCTCTCTCTCTCTCTCTCTCTCTCTCTCTCTCTCTCTCTCTCTCTCTCTCTCTCTCTCTCTCTCT
>NC_068985.1:39101290-39101935 GCF_001194135.2 Octopus bimaculoides
TCTCTCTCTCTCTCTCTCTCTCTCTCTCTCTCTCTCTCTCTCTCTCTCTCTCTATCTATCTATCTATCTATTTCTCTTATATATATATATGTATATATTGGAATTTATAGAAGTGAATTTCTATAGATATATTAGTATGCATGTACGTTGCAACTTGCCAGTCGCATAGTTAAACTTATGTTATAGGAATTTTGCATAGAATCGCATGTTTCTAAGGTGTAACATCTTTACTTAGCATCTTCAGTGTCTTTAATGGAGTTCATTTTGTAGCGAGCATTTAGCCCAGGGATCGGTTTAACGATATCTTCCTCTCTCCGTTCCTCCCACCATTTAGGAAAACTCTGTAAAGGGCCATTTTTTTGCCTAAATATATAGAAATTACTATCGAACTTACGGTCGGCTGATTAACTACTTAATCGATTTATTGGACGATTTTTCAGTAAGAGATTGGTAAAAAAAATATCATTCGTCTAGTTTGTCAGAATCATTTCATCTCTATCTGACGTGTCCTCGTTCTTACTTTTCTGTCAACGAAACACCCTAACAGGAGATACTGTGTTTTGTAAGTGCATTTAAACTTTCAAGAGATAAGTGTATTTGAGACTGAATGTGTGTGTGTGTGTGTGTGTGTGTGTGTGTGTGTGT
>NC_068985.1:39102419-39103421 GCF_001194135.2 Octopus bimaculoides
GTGTGTGTGTGTGTGTGTGTGTGTGTGTGTGTGTGTGTGTGTGTGTGTGTGTGTGTGTGCGTGTGTTTGTGTGGATGCGCTTATGTGATATGTGTGTATGTGTGTCCGGGTTTGTACCCCGCCAACGCTTGATAACCATTGTTGGTTTCGTTACTCCTATGTACCTACCAGTTAGGCAGAAGCCACCAATATAGCAAGTATCAAACATTAAAATAAGTAATGATGTCAATGTTTCTGACAAAAGCCCTTCAAGACAAAACTCCTGCATGGCCGCAGTCCAATAATTGAAGCAAGTAAAAAAGAAAAACTTAGATTCATACCATCCGAAAGACCCTTAGCATTCGTAGGTTCAGTGAAACATCACTAAATTGTGAAACTGCTAGCAATCATTAGCGAAAAATTAGCTTCTATAATTAGATATCGCGAGGTCCAATCATTTCCATATTAATAAAGTGTCACAAAGTGCCTTCATGCATTTCTATTATTATTATTATTTTTATTATTATTATCATTATTATTATCATTATCATTATTATTATTATTATTATTATTATTATTATTATTATTATTATTATTATTATTATTATTGTTAACTGTTTTCTTCTTTAGCTTTACTATCAAACTTAGTCCTGTGGAGAGATAAGCTGGATGTAAGGCAAGACGAGAAAAAGCGTTGCTAATTTGAATTGTGTGAATAAGTACATAGGAAGTAAAGTGACATATTTTGTCACCTTATCAATTTTTTATTGCTATTTGAATGCATGTATAGATTTATATGTGTGGGAATGTGTGATTGTGTGTACACATTCCCCAAACACACACCCACACATACAGACACATATACATCCGCATGCATACACATGTGCAGAGACTGACATAGATAAATGTATGTGCGTAAGTGTCAGTGAATGCGTGTTTGTGTATGTATGAATATTGTATACTATAAGCACATACTTAAATGTACATATTATATATATATATATATATATATATATATATATA
>NC_068985.1:39103536-39106986 GCF_001194135.2 Octopus bimaculoides
CTGTGATTAGTTATAATAAAAACAATTATATATTAATCTGGGGGATTATTCTATACTTTTGTTGTATACAAGTTAATTCTTTAAACAAGAATGCTGTTGACAGTGACTTCGAAGCTTCGCCCATTTAATCCATCTTCAGATTTCGTATTACTTACATATGTATTTATCTGAGGAGTACGGGTCCGTCTCCCGTAGCCGTCTGCTGGCAACTTATTTCACTCTAATAAGGATAATATAGTCAATGTTTCTGCTCTGTAATATGTGTGTGTGTGTGTGTGTTTTTGTGTGTGTGTGTGTGTGTGTGTTTGTGTGTGTGTGTGACTCTGTATATGTGTGTGTGTGACTCTATATGTGTGTGTGTGTGTGTGTGTGTATACATATATATGTATAACGAATGTTTCAGAAGGTCACTTTTCAATCAAGTGTTACTGGGTTCGATCTCACAGACTGGTACCCTAGCCTGACATCTTTTAGCGCTCTCTCGTGTCACATTTCGTCTTGTGAAGGAAACTAAGCAGACAGAAAATGTGTAGAATCTCATCAGATGGACTGCACTTGTAATTAAAGCTTAAGCTTTGTAATATAGTGTATGACACTGATTCTACCTGAGGATTAGATTAATGGTCCCCGTTGTCTCTAAATTGTTTGGCTACTTGCGCGCTAGTTATTTGAAATGGTAAATTCAGTTGTTTGAACAGTAGAATGGTCACGATCGAAAGCAACATAGAACCGAATGTTCTTTCACCGGTTTCAAAATTTGCATATTTATTGCACGTCCATCAAAGGATTTTAGGCGATTACAGGACACAGAATACACATGTCATTTCGTCATTTATTTCATTGATCTCTATACAGAGTAAGGGTCAGTTAGATTTTAGGCACAGCACGAGTTTTACGTCGTCAAATATAAATAGAGAAAGGGCAAAAACACATATACATGACATAAACACGTACACACATCTACATACATACACACTTATGCATACTTCTAAGTATAGATAAATATATAAACACTGTATTTTCCTGAAAATGTATCCACACTTCAATAGCAGACAGCTCGATATATACTTCGTTTAGGGTTAAACCATTAGAAATAATGAAGGTACCAGACAAAGCTTTCTGCTAAAGTAATCATGAGTATTTGAAAGTACAGTCGAAGTACAAAGATATTTTAGGAGAAGGAGTTTTAAACAGATCGACCTACTCAATTTTGTAGTATACATACATACATACATACATACATACTTACATACATATATACATACATACATACATACATACATACATACAACCTCATTCGAATTAGAAATAAATTTGAAGCAGATGGAACTCTTCAGAATGTTTACAAGAAACGGCACTGAAGACCGCAGACATCGCTGCGCACCACAAGGCAAGAAAGTTCACAACAGACATGTTACCAGAGTTCGCGAGCTCGGAATTTCAAAATCAAATGCTCATCGCATTTTGAAGTTGTATCATCTGGTAAGTTACATTCCGAGAATAATTAATATTTCCAATGAAGATAATCCAGAGAGAAGGACTCTTTGAGGGGTACTTGGATAGATGTGTAGAAGATGCGGGCTTTCCAATTAATTTTCTTTGGAGTGATGAGGCTACATTTTAAAAAAATTCCTCGCTTAACCACTGCAATTGCACTTACATGAAATCTGAAAATCCGCATATAACGGGAGAACATCAAGCTTTTCACCAAAAGGATTAACTAGACCGCCATTTTTTTTGTTTTGTTTTGGAAGGGTCTGTACTGTGACCTAATTACTAGAACTAGGTGCAACGTTCTGTCAAGTCAAGCATTTAAGAGGACTTTGAAGAGCTGGGGTGTATTTCCAACAAGACAGTGCACGCCCACATTACCATAGAAATGTAAGGGACTATCTTGATGAGATATTGTCCAACAAGACGATTAGACGAAGTGGATCAGTAGACTAGTCTCTGCTTGCCCCGGACCTCACACCACGAGACACTTTTACTGATACATAAAAAATAATAAGCCCCTAAAATATAAATAAGTCAAAGCTAAGCTCGACAAGATTTGAACTCAAAGTACGGTGACGCGGATCGACTAGAGTAAGGCATTTTGACTCGCGCTGTAATGATCCCGTCATTTCAAACACCAGGTGATTCTTAATATATTATTCTATACGTAATACGATGCATCATACATTATTCACTAATATCTTATCCGTGTATTTATGTGGCTATGACCTCAAGTGTATTTTAAATCAACGCTGAATACATATACACGCATATGGATATACATATACTGTGTGTACGCATCTTCGTATACACGAATTCATTTACTCAATAGTTGTTAGTGTAAACTTTCTTGAAAGTCCTATACCACCTGACGATTTATTTTACATATTTATAACCCTGGATCATTTATAATGGATATCTACAACATTCGATGATTTATTCTGAATAGTTATACCTCTGGATAATACATTATATATATATATATATATATATATATATATATACATATATAAACACACACGCACACAAACACACACGCACACAAACACACACGCACACAAACACACACAGACAGACTCACACACACAACAATGGATAATTTATGAGCCAACGAGGATATAACTACTCGGCCGCTCTACACTGCTAGAATTAGCAGTTGAATCTTCTTCGAATCGCATCCCACTATGTGAGAGGAAAATGACACATTATATAATGCAGTCTTGGATAGACATTTCATGAACAAAAAGAAAGGAAAAAGCCAGGGTGTTAATGGTAATGCCAGCAACAACTCACACTGGATAATTTATTGAAGATACCGACCCGAATTGATATCACAATTCTTCAGTTGTCATACAGAGGGATTGCGATATTATATATCTCAAGTGGTTGTAACTATAAATTATTTTGGAGCATGACTAAATATTAAATATATAATACACACACACACACACATGTATTTATACATACATACACAAGCACACATACATACATACATATATGCGTATATGTATCAACACATAGATAAATAAATAAATAGATAGATAGATAGATAGATAGATAGATAGATAGATAGATAGATAGATAGATAGATAGATTGACATAGAGAGAGAGCGGGGAGTGATAACAGTTAGAGTATATTCATCGTTCATTCGTGATTTTATGTGGTCTAGTATTTCCTGTACATATAAATGCTTAGAATCAATTGTTTCATATTTCTCTTTCATATGAAATATCCTGCAACTAGAACCTTATCGCTAATGAATCAGTGGTTTGGGGGCCAAAGGTTTTCGTTAGTAAATGAAATAGCTGCGAATGTAAGCAATCACGAATACATATTTAGATCAATGCGTGTTTATCACATACAAGCAGAATCATGAATTTATTGGCGTATAGATTGTTAAATTGATATGTATATGTACACACACACACACACACACACACACACACACACACACA